>NC_053023.1:369933777-370003985 GCF_003073215.2 Triticum urartu | reverse complement strand
TAAGTCATTTCCCTGATGTTATTTTTATGCCATGTATTCATATTGCTACAGAGTGGTCCATGCCTCTTTTGAGCATGTTCAGTAAGGATGATTTTGAGATATTGTTATGTTATATCCATCCATGTCTTTGTTTTCAATTATGTGGTAGCCTAGCATGACTCAATCGTGCTCTACGTTTGTTATAAAATGTTCCTGGCAGATTGTTTACGTGTTAATCAATTTTGCCAATGTTGTTGAAGTTGATCCATGCATGCTATGAGATTGTTCTTGCCATGTTTAGCTTCTTGATCATGTCTTCCTGCTGGGTGTATGCTTAGTTTGTCATGCAATGCCTTTTGGTGAGTGCATCGAGCTCGCAAACATGCCTACGTAACTCTGTTTTTTGCCATGTCTAGTTTTCTGCTAAGTCTGAATCTGTTAACGAAACTTGCTATGTTTACATGGGTGCCATCATATTTTCTGATCCTTTTTGGCTTATGGTCGGTAAGGAACTTTCGTTATATGCTTTGAGTAGATTCATGCGTTGCCTTGCTTTGATGTGATATGTTCCTGTAGCATGTTGATATCGTGCTCCAAACATTGCTTCCTGATGTTAAATCCTGACATATTGTTGTTTTTCACTAAGTCTGAGATGTTGTTATCTTTTGCACTTTTTCCATGCTTGTTTGAACCTGCTCTTGTGTGATTTAGCCGTAGCTCAGTGTTCATCTATTGTCAAGCATCTTGAGTGGATCACTGCCATGTGCTTTGTTGCTATGTTAGAGTGCATTAGCTTAGTTTCTTGTTTCATTTTAGATGGCATCGTGCTGTTAATCGCAGATTAGTGCCATTATTGTTTTGCTTGGCATTTGCAAACAGTGCATCCGATTCTGGTGATCTTTATATCGATTTCGACTGAAATCAACTCATCTTTCCAGCTGCACTCTTGGTTCTCCAAGTTGAGGCCTGGTTCAATCTTTTCCTTCCGGAGCACGCATATGCATTGCATATTACATCCCGCATATCATGCCAGGTTTTGCATCATGTTGTTTGTGCATTGCACCGTGGTTGATTGTGGTTCCCTTTGTTTGTGTTCTTGCTTTGGGTAGATTCGGGAGACGAGTACGTGATCGAGGAACCCATTGAGTACGCTTACGAGGATCAAGCTTACGTCAACTCGGAGAACTTTACAGGCAAGATGACCATACCCTCAAAATCACATCTATCTTTGCTTTCTAGTTGCTCACTCTATTGATATGCCTATGCCGCGATACCTACCACATGCTTTATCATGCCTCCCATATTTCAATGTCAAGCCTCTAACCCACCTTGTCCTAGAAAACCGTTGTTTGGCTATGTTACCGCTTTGCTCAGCCCCTGTTATAGCGTTGCTAGATGCAGGTGAAGATTGGAGTTTGTTCCTTGTTGGAACATGGTTATTGTTGGGATATCATTATTATATCTTGTTTACTTTTAATGCACCTATATACTTGGTAAAAGGTGGAAGGCTCGGCCTTATGCCTGGTGTTTTGTTGCACTCTTGCCGCCCTAGTTTCTGTCATACCGGTGTTATGTTCCTCGATTTTGCGTTCCTTACGCGGTTGGGTTATAATGCGAACCAGTTGACAGTTCGCCTTGAATAAAACTCCTCCAGCAAGGCCCAACCTTGGTTTTACCATTTGCCACCTAAGCCTTTTTCCCTTGGGTTCCGCGGACTCAAGGGTCATCTTTATTTTAACCCCCTCGGCCAGTGCTTCTCTAAGTGTTGGTCCAACCTAAGTGATGTCCGGCGCCCCTTGGGCAACCAGGGTCTATGCCAACCCGATGTCTGGCTCATTCGGTGTGCCCTGAGAACGAGATACGTGTGACTCCTACCGGGATTTGTCAACACATCAGGAGGCTTTGCTGGTCTTGTTTTACGAGTGTCGAAATGTCTTGTAACCGGGATTCCGAGTCTGATCGGGTCATCCCGGGAGAAGGATTATCCTTCGGTTACCGTCAGAGCTTGTGATGGGCTAAGTTGGGACACCCCTGCAGGGTTTTGAACTTTCGAAAGCCGTGCCCGTGGTTATGGGTAGATGGGAATTTGTTAATATCCGGTTGTAGAAAACCTGACACTTAACATAAATTAGAATGGATCAACCGCGTGTGTAGCCATGATGGTCTCTTTTCGGCGGAGTCCGGGAAGAGAACACGGTCTCGTGTTATGCTTGAACGTAAGTAGTTTTAGGATCACTTCTTGATCTTTGTAGCTTCTCGGCCGTGCTTTGCCTTCTCTTCTCTCTCTCATTTGCGTATGTTAGCCACCATATATGCTAGTGCTTGCTGCAGCTCCACCTCACTACCTTTGCCTACCCATAAGCTTAAATAGTCTTGATCGCGAGGGTGTGAGATTGCTGAGTCCCCGTGACTCACAGATTACTTCCAAAACCAGATGCAGGTGCCAATGATGTCATTCCAGGGGATGCAAATGAACTCAAATGGGAGTTCAACGAGGACTCAGGACGTTACTGCGTTTCCTTTCCAGACGATCAGTAGTGGAGCCCAGTTGGGGTGATCGGGGATCTTATGCATTTGGGGTTGTCTTTATTTTGGTTCCGTAGTCGGACCTTGATTGTATTCTGGATGATGTAATGCTATATTTATGTATTGTGTGAAGTGGCGATTGTAAGCCAACTCTGTACCTCTTTCTTATTCAGTACATGGGAAGTGTAAAGATTACCCCTCTTGTGACATGCCTACAATGCGGTTATGCCTCTAAGTCGTGCTCCGACACGTGGGAGATATAGCCGCATCGTGGGTGTTACACGTTTCTTAAAGAAGAGTTGTATATGATGCAACTAGATGGTTTTGTCAATCCTAAAAGGTGCTAACAAAGTGAGAATGCTCCAGCGATCCATCTATGGACTGGTGCAAGCATCTCGGAGTTGGAATATATGCTTTGATAAAGTGATCAAAGCATATGGTTTTATATAGACTTGCGGTGAAGCCTGTATTTACAAGAAACTGAGTGGGAGCACTACATCATTTCTGATAAGTATATGTGAATGACATATTGTTGATCGGAAATAAAGTAGAATTTTCTGGAAAGCATAAAGGAGTGTTTGAAAAGAGTCTTTCAAAGGAAGACCTCGATGAAGCTTCTTACACATTGAGCATCAACATCTATAGAGATAGATCAAGACGCTTAATTGGACTTTCACAAAGCACATACCTTGACAAAGTTTTGAAGAAGTTCAAAATGGATCAGGAAAAGAAAGGGTTCTTGCTTGTGTTACAAGGTGTGAAGTTGAGTAAGACTCAATGCCCGACCACTGTAGATGATAGAGAGAAAATGAAAGATGTTCCCTATGCTTCAGACATAGGCTCTATCATGTATGCAATGCTTTGTACCAGACCTGATGTGTGCCTTGCTATTAGTTTAGCAGGGAGGTACAAAAGTAATCCAGGAGTGGATCACTTGATAGCGGTCAAGAACATCCTGAAGTACCTGAAAAGGACTAAGGATATGTTTCTCATTTATGGAGGTGACAAAGAGCTCATCGTAAATGGTTATTTTGATGCAAGCTTTGACACTAATCCGGACGATTCTAAATCGCAAACCGGATACGTGTTTATATTGAACGGTGGAGCTGTCACTTGGAGCAGTTCTAAACAGAGCGTCGTGGCGGGATCTACATGTGAAGTGGAGTACATTGCTACTTCGGAAGCAGTAAATGAAGGAGTCTGGATAAAGCAATTCATATCCGATCTAGGTGTTATACCTAGTGCATCAGGTCCAATGAAAACCTTTTGTGACAATACTGGTGCAATTGCCTTGGCAAAGGAATCCAGATTTCACAAGAGAACCAAGCACATCAAGAGATGCTTCAACTCCATCCGGGATCAAGTCCAGGTGGGAGACATAGAGATTTGCAAGATACATACAGATCTGAATGTTGCAGACCCGTTAACTAAGCCTCTTCCATGAGCAAAACATGATCAACACCAAGGCTCCATGGGTGTTAGAATCATAATCTAGATTACTGACTCTAGTGCAAGTGGGAGACTGAAGGAAATATGCCCTAGAGGCAATAACGAAGTTATTATTTATTTCCTTATATCATGATAAATGTTTTCATGCTAGAATTGTATTAACCGGAAACATGATACATGTGTGAATACGTAGACAAATAGAGTGTCACTAGTATGCCTCTACTTGACTAGCTCGTTGATCAAACATGGTTATGTTTCCTAGCCATAGACATGACTTGTCATTTGATTAACGGGATCACATCATTAGGAGAATGATGTGATTGACTTGACCCATTCCGTTAGCTTAGCACTTGATCGTTTAGTATGTTTCTATTGCTTTCTTCACGACTTATACATGTTCCTATGACTATGAGATTATGCAACTCCCGTTTACCAGAGGAACACTTTGTGTGCTACGAAACGTCACAATGTAACTGGGTGATTATAAAGGTGCTCTACATGTATCTCCGAAGGTACTTGTTGAGGTGGCGTATTTTGAGATTAGGATCTGTCACTCCGATTGTCGGAGAGGTATCTCTAGGCCCACTCGATAATACACATCACTATAAGCCTTGCAAGCATTGTAACTAATGAGTTATTTGCGGGATGATGTATTACATAATGAGTAAAGAGACTTGCCGGTAACGAGATTGAACTAGGTATTGAGATACCGACGATCAAATCTCGGGCAAGTAACATACCAATGACAAAGAGAAGAATGTATGTTGTTATGCGGTTTGACCGATAAAGATCTTCGTAGAATATATGGGAGCCAATACGAACAGCCAGGTTCCGCTATTGGTTATTGACCGGAGATGTGTCTCGGTCATGTCTACATAGTTCTCGAAGCCGTAGGGTCCGCACGCTTAAAGTTCGGTGATGATCGCTATTATGAGTTTTTGTGTTTTGATGTACCGAAGATAGTTTGGAGTCCCGGATATGATCACGGACATGACGATGAGTCTTGAAATGGTCGAGACATAAAGATCGATATATCGGACGACTATGTTCGGACACCGGAAAGGTTCCGGAAGGTTTCAGACATATACTGGAGTATCGGGAGATTACCAGAACCCCCTCGGGGGCTTAATGGGCCTACATGGGCCTTAGTGGAAAAAGAGGGCAGCAAGGTAAGTGTGGGGCACGCCCGTCAAGGCCCAAACTGAATTGGTTTAGGGCAAATGGGGCCGGCCCCCTCTTTCCTTCTCCTCCTCTCCCTTTCCTTCCCCCACTCCTACTCCTACTAGGAATAGGAGGAGTCCTACTCCTAGTGGGAGTAGGACTCCTCCTTGGCGCGCCTCTCCCTGGTCAGCCGCCTCCTCCCCTGACGGTGTCCTGGACTAGGGTGTACTCACCACGTCGTTTCCTGGTCAGTTAGATTGGGCTGAGGACCCCCATGGCCGTATACTCATGGGCCAGTTCGGACAGCTGCCACATACAAGGAAGATTTCACAAGACTTGGTGGTCAAGACAAGAACTCCTCCCCACCGGCGTATTCGGCTAGGACTCTTATTATCCTAGGCCTATGGTATGGTATAAACCAGGGCCAGGCTAGTCGATTGAGATACAAACAATCATACCATAGGCTAGCTTCTAGGGTTTAGCCTCTACGATCTCGTGGTAGATCAACTCTTGTAATAGTCATATCATCAAGATCAATCAAGCAGGACGTAGGGTATTACCTCCATCAAGAGGGCCCGAACCTGAGTAAACATCGTGTCCCTGCCTCCTGTTACCATCCGCCTTAGACGCACAGTTCGGGACCCCTTACCCGAGATCCGCCGGTTTTGACACCGATAATGGTGCTTTCATTGAGAGTTACGTTGTGTGATCAGCAAAAGGATCGATGGCTCGTCTGCAGATTAACTGCGACGTCGACATCTTCATCACCGGCTCGACTGATCACCTTGGCTTGACCGAGGACTGTGGCCTGCCTCCGATCGTCATGTTCATACAAGGCCCTTCATCAACACCAACTCCGATCTCTATCAAGATCACGGAGGAATCATCCATGGAGCTCGGGGGCTCAACGTCAACATTGCCCTCGGGCGACCGTGCTGTTTTTCTGGACAGCGAACGCGTATCCGCCGCCACTGCCTCCTCGAGTGTCGTTTTAACAATCGCTTTAGT
This sequence comes from Triticum urartu, assembly GCF_003073215.2. Taxonomy (NCBI): domain Eukaryota; kingdom Viridiplantae; phylum Streptophyta; class Magnoliopsida; order Poales; family Poaceae; genus Triticum; species Triticum urartu. The sequence continues at coordinate 369,997,862 of NC_053023.1, read as the reverse complement.
GGAATTATGCGGAATCAAGTCTACAACAACCCTGGAAAATTTCGTCGAGTTCCGATGGAGGAATCTCTGACAATCTACGATATACCAAAGCCCTGTCAAATCCAGACAGGAATCTGGACGAGTTAAGGGCGCGGTCTCCAGAGCCCAGCTCAGAAGTCCTTTGGAAGATCCAACCATTCATCTTCTATGGAATTCCTATATCTACCACCCCTCAAAATTTCAGCTCGATCCGACCGTCCAAACTCCGGGATCCTTCCGATTGGTGCATCACTTTTCAAATCTGTTTCCTGCGCGAATACAGATCCGACCCGAATTCATGTTTCTTTATGAACGTGATATTTGACAACATTTTTAAAAAGGAATTTTCTTCTAAGGTATTGTGCATTGTTTTTAACACGCGCCCATAAAATTTTAATCATCCTTTGAGGTAATCTTTGCCATCACGCTGGTGTCAAACCAGTCCGGCGATATAGCTCCACGACTGTCGACCTGCGCTAGACATGTCGTCGCTTTTTAAGCCGAGCTCAACTTCTTCGGATCCTCACCTCGGTGAGTCGAATAAGAGTTCAGAATCGCCAAGGATAAATCATCACCAACATCGCCGCCCCATGGATTACATGGAGCAAGCACACCGGCATCGCCGCTTGGTCACTTCATCAAACTAGCATTGGTCGTGTCACAAGGTATGACCTGGGTCGGCATGGCCGCACTGTTGCTTCTTCGAGCCAATGTCCATCACGCCGAACTACTTCAACATCTCGGCTGACATGGCAGCTACAACAACTCCTCACCGGCCTGCTCCATCACCTCGGATAGACCGGGGACTTAGCTATTGCTTCATCAACATACTCCGGTGACTTTGGCGTCTCCAGCCGACCAACTTCATCACGTTAGCTGGACTGAGGGCTTCGCCTCGGCAAGCCAACCTTTGCCAGCATCACCAGGCCATCGCTCTATCGCCCATCACGCAATGGGTGTGCGGATCAATTCCCGATTTTGGGAGTCGCTTTTCTTCCGAATGCTACAACAAATAAACCAGGTCTATCAAATGGCAGCCACATTAAAAATGGCCGCGTGGTGGTTCGGTCAGTTTCCGTACATAGTTCGGCGAGCGCCGCATCTGGAGCCCGGACCGCGCTGCAAGTTCAGGCTTTGTCACGCCTTCACTGCATCAAGCTGACGCCTTGTATCAACATTTGCTTCGGCGCCAGGCCACATTTCTTTAAATAAATTATTTTCGTCTAAATCAATTATGCAAGGATTATATATATTATTATTATTTCCTAGACCGCACTGTTTTATGTGTGCAGGTAATCGATTTTGACTGCGTTAGGTGGTCACTACTCCGGAGTGCCGAACTCCTTGCTCAGACACCTCGGGCCTGGGGGCTGGGACCTCGGCCATGCCGAGGACTGCGAACCTTGTCGGATCTATCACAGATCAATGGGCGTCTTCATCCCGCCACAAGCCTGAATCGTGTCATCAACACCGAGCACATTAACCAACTAAGTTGCTTTCATGATCAAAAACTTTTAGTTTTAAATTTTGTTCGGTTCGACCAAGCATTATACTTTTTGGCACAAAGTTGTTTGTGAGAAAGTTCCTTGTCAAAACTTTGTTTGTGACGCGCATATTCAAATACCCCATTAATTTGGGGGCTCCCTTGATGGAGCTTGTCCTCTTGCATATGATTATACTTGTATGACTTTGTTCCTTGTTTGTGTATTACGCCACAATATGCACCATGTTGACTTAAGCGATTTGTAATCTGGGTTGCCTTGCTCCTGTGTTTACCCCTATGTTCCTGATTGTTCAGCTAGGGAGTAAAGGGAGCACCTCTATGATTCTCATGATTGGGTCATCCGAGCCGGACCTCAGACTGGGTGAAGCCGAAAGCTAGCTCTCTTATTTTCAATTATGGTCGGCACACAACGGAACTCATGAGTACAAAAAATCTATTGTACAAGTATCATAGTAGCAATGAGCACCAAAGAAAGGTATCAGTGCGGGTACTATTTTCTTCGAAGATGCTTCTTACACTTTGTCAGTAATATAGCATAAGTTCCCTGAGCGCGCTTTGTCTGTTACAGCCATATGGCCTGATTGCCTGGTTATCGGAAACACCGTTGATATTCTCGACAGGTGGAGTACATAACACTTTTTGGTCCTTGACCAAAGAGGGAGAAGCCGACGGTCGGTTAAGACGCGTTTAAAGTTCGGGTGAACAAATATATGATACAAGTACTTCGGTACATACAATCATTATACATAAAATTATTTTACCCAAGTCACTTAGGGGCTCTTAAAATTTATATGAGCTATTTTATAGTAAATGTGTTTTCTTCTTGGTCGTTGCAAAGTCTTTTTCTACCGCTCCTTTTTCGACTCGAGTTTATGGTCAATAGCCGGATAGCCTGTCTTCTCTCTGAAAGCCGCTTGAGTTTAGTTTGCTAAACTGACCTCGGAGAAGTACTCCGCCTTTGGGATAAAGAGCTTGAAGTCGTAGGCTAACCCTCGCGAAGTCTTGAGATCGGATGTGTCATGTTAAAGCACGACAGAATCACAATTTTTTTCCCAATTTTCAGATTGGCACCGAACACTTGATCTTGTTCGGACGTCATGTTTTTACTGACGTCTTTTGGTTTTCCATGCTTATGGCACTTTTAAACTATTTGTGTGTTTTTAGCACAAGACTCGCAGTGCAATGCCGGACACCTTTAGAGATTTGTCAAAAACATTCTCGGATATTGCTATATATGCATCGGTTTCGAATTGTGTCTTCGGTCAATAGTTGGGTTGCCCGGCTCCTACGCTTGCCTCCCATGTTCTGCTTTGTTCGGCTAGGTGTGCAATGGGAGAACCACTGCAATTGTGCTTCCATCTCACATGGTTAAGCACCTCAGTGGAGAAAGCCGAAAACTGACTGTCACAATAAGCGTAAATTGGTCAGCGATCCGATGACTGTGTTAAATGACAGGCCATTCGTAACAATGGCCGAAGTGTTTACCGCTTGACCACGACTGTCGCCGAACACTACCGGGGGCTATTAACTGGCCTCCCAAACTAAATCCTAAATATTTTGCTCTTACATTATAGCTGAGGTTTCATGATCATGCTTAGCATGACAACCCAAAGAAAGTAACCGATAGCGGGACTATTTTCTTTGGAAGACATTTCTTATGTTAAACAGTCATATCTCTCTGCGTACCTTCGTTTATAAAATTGTATGGCCATATTGCCTTGTTTGTCGTAAATCTTTGCCCTCATAAAGGCTTTATAAAGTAGGACAAACACTCCTCGGCTACTAGCCGAGGAGATGGAAGCCGATGGTCGGTCACCAAAGTTTTGTACAATGCGGATCCGATCATTAATGACGTAAAGTACTTGGATACATAGAGTCATTACACATAATTTATGATTTTACTATGGATATCGATCCTTAATTGGGCCACCCGTGCCCGCATTAAGGCTCGGGGGCAACTGGGCTACGGGCTTATTATTTACAAATATTAAAGGGGCATATCGATTCCCTGATCTGGTGTTGCCACCCGACCAGTGTCTCGGGGGCTACTGCATTGCCTATCCAATGCAGAAATTTTTAAGTGCAATACAGTTTCCAAGGAGATTATGATCCTCAGGTCGGTCGGCCGCACCCAACCTGAGTCTCGAGGACTGAGCACGCTGCTTTTTGTGTCCCGAAGTATTCTGCCGAGCTAGGACTTGATCCTCAGGCCGATTTCGCAAATCAACTTGAGTCTCAGCGGCTACTGTGATCAGCGGTCTTACGTCATCCTTCAAGTGCATCTCGGGTTTTAAACCGATAACACCTTGAGGGCTACTGGCTATATATCTCGACAGAGAATAAATTGTGCCAATCAAAAATATTTACAAAAAATCGGCCCATAGTCGGGGTGGTGCACCACCTCGGAAGCAGTCCGGCATAAAGCTCGGGCGCTAGTGGATGGCTCCATAGAGGGCATTTCCAGCATTAAGCTGGGCTAAACTCCTTCAACTTTTTTGAACTAAGGTCATATGACACCTCCGATATAGTCCGGCGTTGGAGCCCGGATATAGTCCAGCGTTGGAGTTTGGACATAGTCCGGCGTTGGAGCTCGGAAAGCGGTCCGGCGTTGGTGCTCGGCTACAAAAGATACCTCGAATGCAGTCCCGCGTTGGAGCTCGGACGCAAGAGGACGCTACCGCCCGGGGACAACTTCAAACCCGAGGTGTGGCATAAAAATAAAAAGGCACTGATAAAGGCCGAATACTTAAAGGGCTCCTCGGATACCCGACGTGTGAGATCTTCAGATTTAGCTCGGCAATCCTGAAGATAGAAGATGGGAAGATTTGTTGAACCAGTTTTCAAGACCGACGACCGAAGACAAAGAACAGTTCGGAAGAATCGAGGAGCGTCCCCAACTTGAAGACCGGTTCAGGGGGCTACTGACGGTGTCCTGGACTAGGGGGTACTCACCACGTCGTCTCCCGGTCAGCTAGATTGGGCCGAGGACCCCCATGGCCATATACTCATGGGCCAGTTCGGACAGCTGCCGCATATAAGGAAGATTCCACAAGACTTGGTGGTCAAGACAAGGACTCCTCCCCCATCGGCGTATTCGGCTAGGACTCTTGTTATCCTAGGCCTCTGGTGCATTATATAAACCAGGGCCAGGCTAGTCGATAGAGATACAAACAATCATACCGTAGGCTAGCTTCTAGGGTTTAGCCTTTACGATCTCGTGGTAGATCAACTCTTGTAATACTCATATCATCAAGATCAATCAAGCATGACGTAGCGTATTACCTCCATCAGGAGGGCCCGAACCTAGGTAAACATCGTGTCTCGTGCCTCCTGTTACCATCCGCCTTAGATGCACAGTTCGGGACCCCTAGTGGCTTGCTCCTTTATATACGGGGGCAGGGGCACCCCATAGACAAAACAATTGATCATTGATCTCTTAGCCATGTGCGGTGCCCCCCTCCACCATAATCCACCTCAATCATATTATAGCGGAGCTTAGGCGAAGCCCTACATCGGTAGCATCATCATCACCGTCACCACGCCGTCGTGCTGACGAAACTCTCCTATGATGCTTTGCTGGATCGGAGCTTGTGGGACGTCATCGAGTTGAACGTGCGCAGAACTCGGAGGTGCCGTGCGTTCGGTACTTGGATCCATCGGATTGTGAAGACGTATGACTACATCAACCGCGTTGTGCTAATACTTCCGCTTTCGATCTATGAGGGTACGTGGACACACTCTCCCCTCTTGTTGTTATGGATCACCATGATCCTGTGTGTGCATAGGAATTTTTTTGAAATTACTACGTTCCCCAATAGGCACCCCCTTTCCTTCTCCCTCTTTCCTCCTACCTTCCTCTCCTACTCCAACTAGGGAAAGGGGGAATCCTACTCCCAGTGGGAGTAGGTCTCCCCCTAGGGCTCGCCATGGAGAGGGCCGACCCTCCCCTCCTCCACTCCTTTATATACGGGGGAAGGGGGCACCCATAGACAGACAAGTTGATCTCTTAGCCATGTGCAGTGCCCCCCTCCACAGATTTCCACCTCGATCATATTGTTGTAGTGCTTAGGCGAAGCCCTGCGTCGGTAACTTCATCATCACCGTCATCACGTCGTCGTGCTGACGAAGCTCTCCTTGGACACTCAGCTAGATCTAGAGTTCGTGGAACGTCAACTAGCTGAACGTGTGCAGTCGCGGAGGTGTCGTACCTTCGGCTCTAGGATCGGTCGGATCGTGAAGATGTACGACTACATCAAATGCGTTGTCATAGCGCTTCCGCTTACGGTCTATGAGGGTATGTGGACAACACTCTCCCCTCCCGTTTCTATGCATCACCTAGATGGATCTTGCGTGTGCGTAGGATTTTTTCTGAAATTACTGCGTTCCTCAACACAATAAGACACCAGAGGGTAATACCTCGGTTGTTGAGGACACGGGGGACGCGCCCCCCGTGAAGACCGGGGATGAGGGCCCTGGATTGTTCGGCCCCCAGCCGAATACCGCTCCGGATACAGATCTGGAGTCAAATGAGCACCCACCTTCAAGGGAGGGGGAGCGCCTATTCTTGCGGCGACCTCCGTGAATTCGGAGGCACCGAACATGCTGAGGGACGGACTGCGGAGTGCGTCCGTCTTGGAGGAGCACTGTACCTTGATGGGTACGATGGCTGAGAAGATTCACTCCGCTAAAAGCAGGTTACATGAAGCCTTTACGAGCCTACTAACAGGCTTTGAGGTATGCGATGTAATGTCTTTAGCCACTTTCCATATGGAAAATATGCCTCCATATGGATAGTAGCCCTTGAGACTCTAGTCGGCCCATGAAGAAGGGCGAACAGAGGATCTACATATATGTGCAGGAAATAACATACTTATTTGGCTGGAATAACATGCTTCACTATTAGCAGCAACCGCCTAGGCCATAGGGGTTTCTGAATTGAAACAGCAACTGAAGCAGACTGATGAGGACATCGTACTTATTAACAAGTGGCTCGGCGAGGCACATGGTATGCTGCGAACGTCCCATTTATGCCTATATAAATGTGCGAATGCCAAGTTGAAACTTGGACTTTGTTATGTGTGAAATTGCAGATGGCGCTGCTGAGGTCGAGACCCTCAGGGGTGAACTTGCCCGGGCCAAGGAGCAGGCGAGAGTGAGCAATGCGGTCACTGATAAAGCAGCTGCAGATTTGAAGACTGAACAGGCCACCCGGTGCCAGGTCGAGGAGCGGGTATCTATAGTAGAGTAAGAGCTCAAGGATGCTGGCCGCAAGTGCAAGTCCCTCAAGGAGGAGAATAAAACCAAGGCAACCGGGCTCGACAAGGCCCTTTAGGAGGCCAAGAGGCACGATCCAAATCTAGGGCGGCTCGCGAGGAGGTCCGGCAGGCCGGACAGATAGCGGCTGGTAAGCCCTTTCTTTTACAGACTAAGTTTGGCGATCAGAGATATGCCCTGCTTAATCGAGTGTGGAGTTTTCCAGACGCCTTTGCGGATCTTTCGGAGAGTGCCGCCGAAGCCGTGCTATTCTTCCAGGCTCAGGAGGGACATGCGACAGAGAAGCTATTCTGGTCACAATTCACGGCATGGGAGCGCTGGGCGCTGCTAAACAACCAAATGGCACAGTGGGCCGAGCTGCATAAGATGTCCGGAGCGGCCATGAAGGACGTCATAGTTCGGCTATGGCCCGCCGAACCCATTCCGAACAGTTATTTTGGCTGGCACGATGACTTGTTGATGCAGTGCCCCGAATCGACGCAATCAAGCGGTCGGTGTGCATAGAAGGTGCATGGATGGCCTCTGCCCGCATCAAGATGCACTGGGCGAAGATGAAGGCTGCCGAACTGGTTTTCGGGGGCCCTCCCGGAGGCAAGAACCACCGCACGCCGGAGCGCTATTTATAGGACGTCCTAGAGGGTGCCCACTTGATAGAGGGTCAATGCTCAAAGGACATTGTGTTTGAATAAATGTACCTGAATTGTCCAGAATTTTTATTACATAAGAAGGCTTTGTAATATGTTTGTGCCTTTGTCTGAAACTTCTTCCCTCCTATGCGGCTGTTTTGTATTCCTGAGATTTTTCCATTCGTCAGCTTCAGCCCCCACATAGATACTACGGGGGTGTTCGGAATAGCACATGATCCCACTTGACCTAACCTCTTGGTCCATGAAGGAGGTGTCAGTGAGGCGAACTAGGCAATCGGACTATGTGGCTTTACCACACTCAGTTAGCCATAGGAGTTTGACGATGGGTCTAGAAGATAGCCCGTAGTGTGTACGCGGCTATCTGGATGTGGATGCATTATGTATGTGACCGGAAAAGCGGTCTTTCATGTAATACAGAAACAATCGCTAAAGATTTTAATGAGTCGCCGAGTGGCTAACCAGCTCTCGCCGCATCATGACAGTCAGTTTTTGGGTTTCTCTACTGAGGTGCTTGACCGGACGAACCAGAAACACGATAGCATTAGTTCTCCCTTTACTACCCTAGCCAAACAAACGAAACGTAAGGTAGCAAACACAGGAGCCGGGCAACCCAACTATTGACCAAAGACATGATTTGGAGCCGATGCATAAAATGCCAATCTCGGGACACTGAATTGTGCTATAAAGCTATTCGGGCTTTTGTTTGGCAAAACATGTGTGGCCATATAGAGCCCCTGACAATTTGTGCTGAGGTGAGTGAGACAACCTAGGAGACGGTATACAGTCTATGAATAAAGGCGATACCGAATAAAAAATGTTTTCACTGAAATCTGATTGATACGTCAAAATGTGATCTTACAGAGGGCACCATAATCACCAAGGCCATTTTACATGTCAGGGGTCTAAGAAGAAGGGGAAAAGCTCTATACAGGTTCTTGAACAAAGTTTTGGTCTAAAAATCCTTTGGACCTCCTGCCGCACGTCTGCACCGCTTTCGCCTTGGAGAGAATAGTCCGTAGGATGAATAGGTTTTAATTCACCTCTGGTAAAAGAGAAAAAATAATTAAGGAAAAGGGGAAGGCCATAGGGTCGAACCGTACTATGGGAAAGTCTGTATTGTGCCTCCACTGATGCCCAAGGTATTTTCAGTGCGTAATTATGCACGCACAGTACAAATTTCGTGGATGTGTGCGGCGACCGGCAGAGGCGAGACTGCTAGTCCAGCTCTGGAATTACCGAGCTGTCAGCAGGAAGAACTGACCGGTCTTGTTTAATAAAGTCTGGCGGCTTGATGGCCGATGAGGTGTGCGGTTTGACAGGGCCGCTCTGTACTTCGGCCACGATGGCCGTAGTATGCTCCTTAGTATGGAGGGAGCATTCCGTGTTTCCATTGATTGTAATGACGCCACGTGGGCCGGGCATTTTGAGCTTTAGATAAGCGTAGTGCGGGACCGTGTTAAAACGGGCGAAAGAGGTTCGTCCGAGCAGTGCGTGATATCCACTGCGGAAGGGGACGATATCGAAGGCCAAGTCTTTGCTTCGGAAGTTATGTGGCGAACCGACAACGACTTCCAATGTTATTGAGCCCATGATCCTTTAAAGGTAGTTTTAGTGGGCTTGATTCTTGACGAATCAATTCCCCATTTGCGGATAGTGTCCTGATAGAGCAGGTTGAGACTGCTGTCGCCGTCCATGAGGACTCGGGTAAGGTGGAATCCGTCGATGATTAGATCAAGGACCAGAGCTGCCGAACCTCCATGACGGATACTGGTCGGGTGGTCCTTTCGATCGAAGGTGATCGAACAAGCTGACCATGGGTTGAATTTTGGGGTGACCGGCTCGACGGCATAGAAGTACCTTAACGCGAGTGCTTGCACTCCCGCCTGGGGATGTGTGTGACATATATCATATTCACCGTTTTTATCTCGGGGGGAAATTTCTTCTGTCCCCCCGTGTTCAGTGAGCGAGGTTCTTCGTCGTCGTCCTCGTTGGGCGGCTCTTTCCCTCTATGTTCGATGTCAAGCTTGTCAGCCTGTTTAAAGACCCAACAATTTCTGTTGGTATGATTGGCAGGCTTGTCGGGGGTGCCGTGAATCTGGCAAGGCCGATCGAGTACTCTGTCCAAACTAGATGGACCATCTCTATTTGCTTTGAATGCCTTCTTCCGTTGACCGGATTTAGAGCCGCTGAATCCAGTGTTGACCGCTGTGTTTTCAGTACCTTCGTTGTTGATTCGACGCTTGTGTTTGTTGCGTCATGGTTTTCCATTGCCGTCCCTGGCTTCAGAGGTGCCGGGGTCGCTGGTGCTATTGCTTCTGCGGGCTAGCCAGTTGTCTTCTCCCACACAAAAGCGGGTCATTAGTGCGGTAAGGGCTGCCATGGACTTCGGTTTTTCTTGGCCGAGGTGTCGGGCGAGCCATTCGTCGTGGACGCTGTGTTTAAAGGCCGCGATGGCTTCGGCATCTAGGCAGTCAATGATTTGGTTCTTTTTGATTAAATACCTTGTCTATAGTTTCCAGACAGATTCTCCGGGTTGCTGGACTATGTGACTGAGGTCACCAGCGTCCGGGGACCGTACATAGGTACCTTGGAAGTTGTCTATAAAGGCATCTTCCATGTCTTCCCAACTGCCAATAGAATTTCCTGGGAGGTTGTTTAACTAGTGCCATGCTGGTCCCTTAAGTTTCAAGGGGAGATATTTGGTGGCATGTAGGTCGTCACCGCGAGCCATGTGTATGTGGACAAGAAAATCTTCAATCCAGACTGCGGGGTCCGTCGTGCCGTCGTATGAGTCGATGTTTACGGGTTTAAACCCTTCTGGAAATTGGTGCGCCATTACCTCATCGGTGAAGCATAGAGGGTGTGCGGCACCTCTCTATCGGGCAATGTCGCGACGCAATTCGGATGAAGTCCGTATGTGATTTTCGGCCTGAGTAAGGTTGTGCTTGTCGCGCCAGGCCTGACGACCGTCCTCTCGCGTTGGGGCATGTCCCCTTGATCCATAGATTGATCTGGTTTGACCGGCTCTATTGTCCAGGTCCTATCGTAGATCGTATGTATATTCTGTAGCCGTTGTTCCCCTGCTTTATGGCGAAGTGGTGCGGGCTGGTGCTCGGCTTGAGTTGCTGCTCTATCCCGGCCACGCGACGGTCGGTTAGCAGCATCACACGTTGGTGGTATGGGCTCTAGGGCCTCATCGTCGAATTGAGGTAGCAGCTTGTGCTTCGGGTAGCTCTTTGCTGGGTGTTGGAGGCCGTATTCCTTGGCTGCCAGGACGTTAGTCCATCTGTCATTGAGTAAGTCCTGATCAGCTTGAAGCTGCTGCTGCTTCTTTTTCACGCTTCTTGTGGTGGCGATTCACCGGTGCTTCAAGCGCTCTTGTTCGAGGGGTTCCTCCGGCACGATGAAATCTTCGTCACCGATGCTCACATCTTCTTCGGAGGTCGGTAGGTAGTTACTATCCTCTGGGCCATCGTTCTCAACAAGATCGTCGGGGTTTACCTACCCATCCTCCTAATCATCCTTTTCAGATGTTTTCTCTACAGGGGCTTCAGGGTCTTCGACATTCTCTGGAGTATTATTGTCTTCAGTGCCGGTATTGACGTCTTTGTCCCGACGCGATTTTGAGTGGCGCCACTGACATCGACGCTTCGGATAGGCTTCGACAGGCTTGTCCTCAACCGGATTCTCCTTGCCGACATCGCCATCCTCTTTGGGTGTGTCCACCATGTACACGTTGTATGTGGAGGTGGCCGTCCATCATCCGGTAAGCAGAGGGTTTTGTCCTTGTTCGTCTCCGGCATCGTCGTCCATATCGTCGATGTCTTCGGAGGGATAATCCAGCATGTTGGTTAAATCTTCGACAATGGCTATGAAGTGGGTGGTGGGTGGGACGCAAAATTCCCCGCTCTCAGCCCCTAGTCTGGGCTGGGCATAGTTCGGAAGCGATCCTTCCATAATGTCGAGTGATCGCATTAAGTCCAGGGCCTTGTTTAAAGGTGAGGGTTGGACAGAGAAACAAGAGTCCGTGGGGCTGTCCGGAGTCAGAGTGTCCTGGCGGCGCCCGCTTGACACGGACCTCGAGAGTTCGGACCTAGATTCCGGCGGAGTGTCCGGTGCTTCTCCGGCAGCAAGCTCCATAAGTGCAGAGAGTCTGGCAGGCTCTAGACTCCCGTCTTCGGACTTGTCGGCCTGATCTGGATCTATGTCTAGAGCGGTAATCGGGGTCGTTGTCGTGGTTTTGTCACGGCAGATGTCCTGGAGAAAGGACTTAGTCGTGGATCCATCGCGACGGGTTAGCTTGAAGGGGTTAAAACGGACACAGGGACGCAAGAGAGTTTATACTAGTTCGGCCCCTTCGATGAAGGTAAAAGCCTACGTCTAGTTGTGATGGAATTGATGGGGTTTCGATGACTAGGGAGCAAACAAGCTTCGCCTATGTCTCGAGTTGTTGTCTGTCCTTTGAACCACCGCCGGGTCATCCCCTTATATACACGGGGACGCTCGTCGGTTCACAGAGTCCCAACACCGGTCCATATTCGTATCCGGGTTGGTCTCTCCCTATTCCTAACTTACAATACAAGTTTATATACAAATGCCGGTTTATGGCTACAAGTCTAAAACCGATCACGGGCCTTAGGCCCTTGTCTGTCTTCTTGGGCTTTAGTACTCTTGAACTACTGATGAAGTTGATCCGGCCCAAATATGCCGGTTTACGCCCAGCGGTAATATCCCCAACAGTCGTGAACCCTACGAAGATCAAATCTCATCGGATATTAGCGGCAGATTTTAAGTTCCCGAAATTGATCTAATGACCAGGGGCATAGTTGTCGATCTGCTCGAGGTGGCCAATCAAATTGGCACGCAGCGCGAAGCCGCCGGATACAAAAATCTGGCCGGGGAGAAAGGTCTCCTTCACAGCGGCATTGTTGTAGATGATTGACGGAGCAATCGAACCTCCTGCTGACAGCACAGAGGAACCCTCAATGAAAGCACCAATGTCGGTATCAAAACCAGTAGATCTCGGTAGGGGGTCCCGAACTGTGCATCTAAGGATCGAAGGTAACAGGAGGCAGGGGACACGATGTTTACCCAGGTTCGGGCCCTCTTGATGGAGGTAAAACCCTACGTCCTGCTTGATTGACTTTGATGAGTATAGGGGTACAAGAGTTCACTACAAAAGAATACTCTTCCGTGATGATACGTGTTTCTCACAGTAGGTCGCTTTTTTTGTCATGCATGTACATCCATGACAAATTTATTACAAAATCAAGATAGTCATACCTGTGCTGTCGTAGAAGTGTTCCATGACATTACCAAAATTATCATCACGGAAGTGTCCACTTCCATGACGATAAATCGCGCGTCACAGAAGTGCTTTCGTCATGGGTGACCGACACATGGCATCCACCGTAACGGAACGCCGTTAAGCTATCGGGTCGGGTTTTGGATTTGATAACCCATTAACAGCCCCGACCAATGGGAAATTTCCACGTGTAAAATTCTTATTGGCCGGACGAAACACGTGTCAGCTCGTCAGTGGGTCAGATAGGCGCTTATGATATGTCGACATGTGGCACGGCCCAATAATGGCCCATTCTGGTGAAAAAGGCCGGCCTAGTAAAAATTAGTAGGCCGGCCCATATAAGACCTACTTGTGTTAGGTCCATTTAAGCCCACGGCCCATACGAGATGTGCCAATTCGGCCCGTTAAAGATTTGACACCATTGCAGCCCATCGTCAGTTCGAGCCCGTTAACAACCCGGTATATACTTGGGCTAAATATCGGCCCGATGAGATTTCTGCCTGTTAACGGCCCATTTAATGGATGGGCCAATTTTCAGGATGTACATCTTTCGGCCTTTTAGCGACCCATTTAAATGTTGGGCTAATTTCCGGCCCGGTGTGTCTTTCAGCCTGTTGACGGCCCATAAATCTGATGGGCCATTTGTAGTTGGACCTGAGTTTTGGCCTTTTAGTGGCCCATTTAAGTGTTGGGCCAATTTCTGGCCCGGTGTCACTTTCAGCCTGTTGACGGCCCATAAATCAGTTGGCCCAATTGTAGTCGGACCTGAGTTTTGGCCTTTTAGCGACCCATTTAAGTGTTGGGCCAATTCCCGGCCTTGTGTGCCTTTCGGCCTGTTAACGGACCATAAATAAGTTGGGCCATTTGTAGTCGGACCTTAGTTTTGCCCTCTTAACGGCCCATGCCCTTCATGGTCCAATACCACCCCGGTTTCTCTTTCGGCCTGCTAAAGGCCCACAACACAGTTGGGCCGTTTACAATACGACCTGACTTTCAGCCTCTTAGCGGCCCATGCTCTTCATGGTCCAATACAAGCCCGCTGTCTCTTTCGGCCTGCTAAAGGCCTATAGTATAGTTGGGCCATATGTAGCCCAAACTTAGTAACGGCCTGTTAACGGCCCATGAAATAAATTGGGCCACCTGCTGCCAGCGTCGATGTCGGCCTGTTAACGACTCGGGAGGTAAGAGGGCCGACCATTAACTTCCGGCCTAGTAACGGCCCATTAACTCAATGGGCCCACTAAAGTTCGTTCATGTCTTTAGGTCAAATTATATAATTTGAGCCCATTACGACGAGCAAAGGTACGACATACAGGGAATAACGTTGCACATCAAGAATATATTACAGGAAATTACATCCACTGGGCAATCAAAGATTGATGCCAGTGAAAATAAATGAGCAGAACCTAACCATCTACAACGTCACAATCTACAACCTCAGCACAGATGACACCCATAAGCATGTGGGAAAGTTCTTGCTGCTTTGCCACACTATCTCTGAAAACATTGATCAGTTGTTGTGTCGCACGACTCTGCACCGCTGATTCATCCACCATTTCCATCATTGCTTTAGCCATTAATTGGTTGACAAACATACATTTATTTCGTTGCATTCGAGACACAGGATACTGAACAGATTCAGATGGCAATTTTGGCAGGCTTGAATTAATGATTGTGGAGAGTGTCTTGACCACTGCATCATAACGTAAATTAGGACGGGAACCAAACAGATTAATCATGAGTTATTGCCATATTACCTGGCCTAGATTTACTGAAAATAAACAATGGGGTTGCCTTGCTGTTTTCAGAGTTTGTCTTCTTATCTTCAGCAGCCTGCACAAAATTAACACACTAGCATTGCTATCATTGGCCAAGTCAGATAATAGGAAAGCAACATTGACAGAACGAACGTTTGGGCAACTAGCCTACACCAAATTAACACAATATGGCACAGCTATCATCAGCCAGGTAAGCTAATACGAAAGCAACATTGACACAATGAATGAATGGGCAACCAGAGAAGCACTACAATTCAGTAATGTGCGTGATATGAGATAGCACATTCATGTAGCTCAGTACGCAAAACTACCAGGCAGTTTTCCTTACAAAAATCAACATTGGCGCCTTTAACATTTTGCTACAACTAATTTTAGATCAGATAAAGGTTAGATTCACCCCGATTAATAAAATACATGCTGATGTAAAAATATAGTGATATACAACAGGTACTTACATCAACATTGGAGCACAGAGAATTGCAGAAAATCTTCTATTTGTTAAGCTTAATTTCTAAAAGAGAGAAGGGTAAGAAACATGTAGAAAATATGATCAGAATGTTATAAATTTTCATGATGCGAGGATACGCACACGCTTCCTAGAATGGAGTTGACATTCTTTTGCTAGACTGGAGCGGACTATTTCTTTGGCCACTGGAATCTGCTTATTATCAGTGGGAGTTGGGTTTCTCCGTGCTGGAGCAGTATCTATGAAATATGGAGTTGGTTTATTATCTCCTGGCATTTGGATCTTTTGCAAAGACCTGGTTTGTAACCCTTCAGATTCTAACATAGCCGTCTTCCCCTTGCATGCCTTATATAGAAGAATGGTGATTCAGTTATAAAACATGCTACAGCGGAGATGGAATAGGTACTGAAGAATAGAAAGGCATGACATATTGACATGTATTCACTCCATCCGGAAATAAATGGATGGGTCTAGGCGTATTTCAGTTCTAGATACATCCAGTTTTATCCATTTCTGCGACATTTAATCCGGACGGAGGGAGTATGATGTAAGAGCTAGGGATACAACAGGACAACATAGTAAAAAACACTGAAAAACCCACTGCAGAATCAAACTATTCAAACCCACTGATATGAGATAGTACACTCACGCAGCTAGGATGCAAAACTACCAGGCAGTTTTCCTTGCGAAAATCAACATTGTGGCCTTTAATCATACATTTTGCTACAACTAAATTTAGATCAGATAAAGCTTGGATTCACGCCGATTAATAAAATACATGCTGATGTAAAAATATAGTGATATACAACAGGTACTTACATCTACATTGGAGCACAGAGAATTCCTGCAAGAATCTTTCCTCATAAATGATACCATTGCAGAAAATCTTCTATCTATTAAGCTTATTTTCTAAAAGAGAGATGGGTAAGAAACATGTAGAAAATATGATCAGCATGCTATAAAATTTCATGATGCAAGGATACGCACAAGCTTCTTAGAATTGAGTTGACATATTTTTGCTGGACTGGAGCGGACTAGTTCTTTGGCCACTTGAATCTGCTTATTATCAGTAGGAGTTGGGTTTCTCTGTGCTGGAGCAGTATCTATAAAAACTGAAGTTGGTTTATTATCTCCTGGCGTTTGGATCTTTTGCAAAGGCCTTGTTTTTAACCCTTCAGATTCTAACATAGTCGTCTTCCCCTTGCATGCCTTGTATAGAAGAATGGTGCTTTAATTGTAAAACATGCAACAGCAGAGAGATGGAATAGGTACTGAAGAATAGAAAGGCATGACATATTGACATGTATTCCCTCCATCCAGAAAAAAATGGATGGGTCTAGGCGTATTTTAGTTCTAGATACATTCTTTTTTATCCATTTCGGCAACATGTAATCCGGAAGGAGGGAGTATGGTGTAAGAGCTAGGGATACGACAGGACAACACAGCAAAAAAAACACTAGTTGAATGTAAAACTGTATGCTAGCGGAATGTAAAACAGGAAGGCATGACATATTTACATGCATGATCAGCATGCTAAGCACATGGCATTGCAACAGAGTAGATACATTCCAGGACATTATATGCATGTTGTACCCATATCACGGGCCAAGTTAGAGCAAGGACCTTGTGGGGTGAAGAGGATTCATCATGTTCCATCATATTGGGTATCATTGACATCAATTTTATTGGCCTTTACATTGCTCCGTGAGGTTCTTGTGGATATATCAGTGTGTGCAATTATATCTGACATGCATGGAAGACAACTAGTAGTTAGATTTATGTAATGAGTGCCTGTAGGAGACGACATAAATAGTAGGACTGGGGTTAACTAGCAGCAACAGGTCTCATAAACTAAAGGGAGAACACAGATGAAAGCTACAGAATATGTATCATTTGTACTCGAGATTAACTAGATGGCACACAAAAATATTAAAGAACAACATAGGAAATACTAGAAGTGGTATAATACTATAATCACCAGCCTGTGGGATATCATTGGCTGATGGATGATAACTATGGAACAGTGTTACCTAAAGAACAAGTATCTTAGCTGAACTATGGAACAGCGTTAACTCCTGAACAAGACCCGTAAGAGATCAGCATGAATATACAGTGAAATGTGATGATCTATTTTCCATTCTTAGATGAATAACAAAGCCATAAATGCTATACACAAGTAAGATGAGGGTACAACCTCTCGGGCTGCCATCCATAGGAGTGAGCATCATGTGCTGACTTGTCGATGGCCCTGCAGTTGTTGTGGCTGTGCATGTCGGGCACGCGCATTCGATGCAGGGAACTGTTCAGTGGGGACTATAGCTCCCTTCTGGTGTATGCTTCCCTTGTTAGAGCAGCTGCGGTGCGTCGGAAGTGTTGGAAATATGCCCTAGAGGCAATAATAAATTAGTTATTATCATATTTCCTTGTTCATGATAATCGTTTATTATCCATGCTAGAATTGTATTGATAGGAAACTCAGATACATGTGTGGATACATAGACAACACCATGTCCCTAGTAAGCCTCTAGTTGACTAGCTCGTTGATCAATAGATGGTTACGGTTTCCTGACCATGGACATTGGATGTCGTTGATAACGGGATCACATCATTAGGAGAATGATGTGATGGACAAGACCCAATCCTAAGCCTAACACAAGATCGTGTAGTTCGTTTGTTAAAGCTTTGATAATGTCAAGTATCATTTCCTTAGACCATGAGATTGTGCAACTCCCGGATACCTTAGGAATGCTTTGGGTGTGCCAAACGTCACAACGTAACTGGGTGGCTATAAAGGTGCACTACGGGTATCTCCGAAGGTGTCTGTTGGGTTGGCACGAATCGAGACTGGGATTTGTCACTCTGGGCCCACTCGGTAGGACATCATCATAATGTGCACAATGTGACCAAGGGGTTGATCACGGGATGATGTATTACGGAACGAGTAAAGAGACTTGCCGGTAACGAGATTGAACAAGGTATCGTGATACCTATGATCGAATCTCGGGCAAGTACGATACTGCGAGGCAAAGGGAATTGAATACGGGATTGATCGAATCCTCGACATCGTGGCTCATCCGATGAGATCATTGTGGAACATGTGGGAACCAACATGGGTATCCAGATCCTGCTGTTGGTTATTGACTGGAGAACGTCTCGGTCATGTCTGCATGGTTCCCGAACCCATAGGGTCTACACACTTAAGGTTCGATGACGTTAGGGTTATAGGGAATAGATATATGTGGTTACCGAATGTTGTTTGGAGTCCCGGATGAGATCCCGGACATCACGAGGAGTTCTGGAATGGTCCGGAGGTAAAGATTTATATATGGGAAGTCCTGTTTTGGTCACCGGAAAAGTTTCGGGTGCTATCGGTAACGTACCGGGACCATCGGGAGGGTCCCGGGGGTCCACCAGGTGGGGCTACCTGCCCCAGAGGGCTGCATGGGCCAAGTGTGAGAGGGGACCAGCCCCAGGTGGGCTGGTGCGCCCGCCCACCAGGGCCCAAGGCGAAGAGAGAAGCAAAAAAGGGGAAACCCTAGGCTCAGATGGGCCTAAGGCCCACCTAGTGGTGCGCCCCCCTAGATGGGATCTAGGGCTGGCCGCCACCCCGAGGGGTAGAAACCTAGGTGGGGGTGCAGCCCCTCCCTTTCCCCTATATATAGTGGGGTTTTGGGCTGCCATACACATGAGAACATCTCCTTCTTGGCGCAGCCCTACCCCTCTCCCTCCTCGTCTCTTGCGGTGCTTGGCGAAGCCCTGCTGGAGTACCATGCTCCTCCACCACCACCACGCCGTCATGCTGCTGCTGGACGGAGTCTTCCCCAACCTCTCCCTCTCTCCTTGCTGGATCAAGGCGTGGTAGACGTCACCAGGCTGCATGTGTGTTGAACGCGGAGGTGCCGTCCGTTCGGCACTAGGATCATCGGTGATTTGGATCACGGCGAGCACGACTCCATCAACCCCGTTCACTTGAACGCTTCCGCTTAGCGATCTACAAGGGTATGTAGATGCTCTCTCCTTCCCGTCGTTGCTAGATTACTCCATAGATTGATCTTGGTGATGTGTAGAAAATTTTGAATTTCTGCTACGATCCCCAATAGTGGTATCAGAGCTAGGTCTATGCGTAGTTTCTTTGCACGAGTAGAACACAAGTTGTTGTGGGCGTTGATTTTGTTCAATATGCTTACCGTTACTAGTCCAATCTTGTTTCGACGGTATTGTGGGATGAAGCGGCCCAGACCGACCTTACACGTACACTTACGTGAGACAGGTTCCACCGACTGACATGCACTTGTTGCATAAGGTGGCTAGCGGGTGCCAGTCTCTCCCACTTTAGTCGGATCGGATTCGATGAAAAGGGTCCTTATGAAGGGTAAATAGCAATTGACATATCACGTTGTGGTTTTTGCATAGGTAAGAAACGTTCTTGCTAGAAACCCATAGCAGCCATGTAAAACATGCAAACAACAATTAGAGGACATCTAACTTGTTTTTGCAGGGTATGTTATGTGATGTGATATGGCCAAAAGAATTTGATGGATGATATGTGATGTATGAGATTGATCATGTTCTTGTAATAGGAATCACGACTTGCATGTCGATGAGTATGACAACCGGCAAGAGCCATAGGAGTTGTCTTAATTTATTGTATGACCTGCGTGTCAATGAACAACGCCATGTAATTACTTTACTTTAGTGCTAAACCGTTAGCCATAGTAGTAGAAGTAATAGCTGGCGAGACAACTTCATGGAGACACGATGATGGAGATCATGATGATGGAGATCATGGTGTCATGCCGGTGACGATGATGATCATGGAGCCCCGAAGATGGAGATCAAAAGGAGCAAAATGATATTGGCCATATCATGTCACTTTTTGATTGCATGTGATGTTTATCATTTTTTGCATCTTATTTGCTTAGAACGACGGTAGTAAATGAGATGATCCCTCATTAAAATTTCAAGAAAGTGTTCCCCCTAACTATGCACCGTTGCGAAAGTTCGTCGTTTCGAAGCACCACGTGATGATCGGGTGTGATAGATTCTAACGTTCACATACAACGGGTGTAAGACAGATTTACACACGCGAAACACTTAGGTTGACTTGACGAGCCTAGCATGTACAGACATGGCCTCGGAACACAAGAGACCGAAAGGTCGAGCATGAGTCGTATGGTAGATACGATCAACATGAAGATGTTCACCGATGATGACTAGTCCGTCTCACGTGATGATCGGACACGGCCTAGTTGACTCGGATCATGTAATCACTTAGATGACTAGAGGGATGTCTATCTGAGTGGGAGTTCATAAGATGAACTTAATTATCCTGAACATAGCCAAAAGGTCTTCGCAAATTATGTCGTAGCTCGCGCTTCAGTTCTACTATTTGGATATGTTCCTAGAGAAAATTTAGTTGAAAGTTGATAGTAGCAATTATGCGGACTAGGTTTGTAAACTGAGGATTGTCCTCATTGCTTCACAGAAGGCTTATGTCCTTAATGCACCGCTCAGTGTGCTGAACCTCGAACGTCATTTGTGGATGTTGCGAACATCTGACATACACGTTTTGATGACCACATGATAGTTCAGTGTGTAATGCTAAATGGTTTAGAATTGAGGCACCAAAGACGTTTTTTCAAACATCACAGAACATATGAAATGTTCCAAGGATTGAAATTGGGATTTCAGGCTAGAGCCCACGTTAAGAGGTATGAGACCTTTGACAAGTTTCTTAAGCCTGCACACTAAGGAGAAAGGCTCAATCGTTGAGCGTGTGCTCAGATTGTATGAGTACTACAATCGCTTGAATCGAGTGGGAGTTAATCTTCCAGATGAGATAGTGATGGTTCTCCAAAGTCACTGCCACCAAGCTACTAGAGCTTCGTGATGAACTATAACATATCAGGGATAGATATGATCCTTGAGCTATTCGCGACACCGCGAAAGTAGAAATCAAATAGGAGCATCAATTGTTGATGGTTAGTAAAACCACTAGTTTCAAGAAGGGCAAGAAAGGGATACTTCATGAAATGAAAAATCAGTTTCTGCTCTAGTGAAGAAACCCAAAGTTGAACCCAAGCCCGAGAATAAGTGCTTCTGTAATGAGGCGAACGGTCACTAAAGCAGAACCACCCTAGATACTTGGTAGATGAGAAGGCTGGCAAGGTTGAAAGAAGTATGTATTGGACATACATTATTAAATGTGTACTTTACTAGTACTCCTAGTAGCAGCAGGGTATTAGATACCGGTTCGGTTGCTAAGTGTTGGTAACTCGAAATGAAAGGCTACGGAATAAACGGAGACTAGTCAAAGGTGAGACGATGATATGTGTTGGAAGTGTTTCCAAGGTTGATGTGATCAAGCATCACACGCTCCGTTTACCATCGGGATTGGTGTTAAACCTAAATAATTGTTATTTGGTGTTTGCGTTGAGCATAGACATGATTGGATTATGTTTATTGCAATACGGTTATTCATTTAAGGAGAATAATGGTTACTCTGTTTATTTGAATAATACCTTCAATGGTCTTGCACCTAAAATGAATGGTTTATCGAATCCCGATCGTAGTGATACACATGTTCATGCCAAAAGATATAAGATAGTAGTGATAGTACCACATACTTGTGGCACTGCAATTTTAGTGACAATGGTATAAAGTATGCATGAAGAAACTCCAT
Source organism: Triticum urartu (assembly GCF_003073215.2). Lineage (NCBI taxonomy): Eukaryota > Viridiplantae > Streptophyta > Magnoliopsida > Poales > Poaceae > Triticum > Triticum urartu. The sequence goes on along the minus strand of NC_053023.1, from coordinate 369,976,188 downwards.
ACAGATGGATCGTTTGGGCTCACTTGATTTTGAATCACTTGAGACATGCAAATCATACCACATGGAAAAGATGACTGAAAGGCCTCGTTTTCACTAAGATGGAACTAGAAAGCAACTTGTTGGAAGTAATACATTTTGATGTGTCCAGTCCAATGAGTGCTGAGGCATGTAGTGGATATCGTTATGTTCTTACTTCACAGATGATTTGAGTAGAAGTTGAGTATATTTACTTGATGAATCACGAGTCTGAATTATTGAAAGGTTCAAGTAATTTCAGGGTGAAGTTGAAAGATCCTCGTGACAAGAGGATAAAATATCTATGATATGATCATAGAGATGAATATCTGAATTACGAGTTTGGCACAGAATTAAGAAATTGTGGAAATTGTTTCACAACTAATACAGCCTGGAACACCATAGTGTGATGGTGTGTCCGAACATCATAACTGCACCCTATTGGATATGATGCATACCATGATGTCTCTTATCGAATTACCACGACAGTTTATGGTTAGGCATTAGAGACAACCACATTCACTTTAAATAGGGCACCACGTAATTCCGATGAGATGACATCGTATGAACTATGGTTTAGAGAAACCTAAGCTATCATTTGTTAAAAGGTTTGGGGCTGGGATCCTTATGTGGAAAAGTTTCAGGCTGATAAGCTCGAACCCAAAGCGGATAAATGCATCTTCATAGGACACCCAAAACAGTTGGGTATACCTCCTATCTCAGATCCGAAAGCAATAAAGGATTGTTTCTAGAATCGGGTCCTTTCTCGAGGAAAAGTTTCTCTCAAAAGAATTGAGTGGGAGGATGGTGGAGACTTGATGAGGTTATTGAACCGTCACTTCAACTAGTGTGTAGCAGGGCACAGGGAGTTGTTCCTGTGGCACCTACACCAATTGAAGTGGAAGCTTATGGTAGTGATCATGAAACTTCGGATCAAGTCACTATCAAACCTCGTAGGATGACAAGGATGCGTATTGCTTCAGAGTGGTACATAATCCTGTCTTGGAAGTCATGTTGCTAGACAACAATGAACCTACGAGCTATGGAGAAGCGATGGTGGGCCTGCATTCCAAAATGGCTCGAGGCCATAAAATCCGAGAGAGGATCCATATATGAAAACAAAGTGTAGACTTTGGAAGAACTGCTTGATGGTCGTAAGGCTGTTAGGTACATATGGATTTTAAAAGGAAGGCGGACAATGATGGTAAGTATCACCATTAAGAAAGCTCGACTTGTCGTTAAGATGTTTTCCGACAAGTTCAAGGAGTTGACTACGATGAGACTTTCTCACTCGTAGCGATGCTAAGAGTCTGTTGGAATTATATTAGCGATTACTGCATTATTTATTAAATCTTGCAGATAGGATGTCAAAAACCATTGTTTCCTCGACGATTTTCTTGAGGAAAGGTTGTATTTGATACAACCGGAAGGTTTTGTCAATCCTGAAAGATGCTAACAAGTATGCAAAGGTCCAACAATCCTTCTAAGGACTGGAGTAAGCATCACGGAGTTGGAATGTACGCTTTGATGAGATGATCAAAGATTTTGGGTTTATACAAAGTTTATGAGAAACTTGTATTTCCAAAGAAGTGAGTGGGAGCACTATAGAATTTCTGATGAGTATATGTTGTTGACATATTGTTGATCAGAAATGATGTAGAATTTCTGGAAACCATATAGGGTTATTTGAAAAGTGTTTTTCAATGGAAAACCGAGATTAAGCTACTTGAACATTGAGCATCAAGATCTATAAGGATGGATCAAAACGCTTAATGGTACTTTCAAATGAGCACATACCTTGACATGATCTTGAAGGTGTTCAAGATGGATCAGTCAAAGAAGGAGTTCTTGCCTGAGTTGTAAGGTATGAAGTTAAGACTTAAAGCTCGACCACGGCAGAAGAAAGAGGAAGGACGAAGGTCGTCCCCTATGCTTTTGTCATAGGCTCTATACGGTATGCCATGCTGAGTACCGCACCTGATGTGTGCCTTGCCACATGTCTGGCAAGAGGGTACAAAGGTGATCTAGGAGTAGATCACCAGATAGCGGTCAAAATTATCCTTAGAGGAATAAGGATATGTTTCTCGGTTATGGAGGTGATAAAGAGTTCGACGTAAAGAGTTACGTCGATGCAAGCTTAACACCTATCCGGATAGCTCTGAGTAGAGATACCGGATACGTATAATGGATCAACAATTTAGAATAGCTCCAAGTATAACAATTATTTGAAATGGCTCCAAATATAGCGTAGTAGCTACATCTACAAGATGACATAGAGATTTGCGAAGTACATACGGATCTGAATGTTGCAGACCCGTTGACTAAATCCTCTCTCACAAGCATAACATGATCAAACCCAGAACTCTTTGGGTGTTAGTCACATGGGATGTGACCTTGAGTGTTAATCACATAGAGATGTGAATTGGATTATTGACTCTAGTGCAAGTGGGAGACTGTTGGAAATATGCCCTAGAGGCAATAATAAATTAGTTATTATCATATTTCCTTGTTCATGATAATCGTTTATTATCCATGCTAGAATTGTATTGATAGGAAACTCAGATACATGTATGGATACATAGACAACACCATGTCCCTAGTAAGCCTCTAGTTGACTAGCTCGTTGATAAATAGATGGTTACGGTTTCCTGACCACGGACATTGGATGTCGTTGATAACGGGATCACATCATTAGGAGAATGATGTGATGGACAAGACCCAATCCTAAGCCTAGCACAAGATCGTGTAGTTCATTTGCTAAAGCTTTTCTAATGTCAAGTATCATTTCCTTAGACCATGAGATTGTGCAACTCCCGGATACCGTAGGAATGCTTTGGGTGTGCCAAACGTCACAACGTAACTGGGTGGATATAAAGGTGCACTACGGGTATCTCTGAAGGTGTCTGTTGGGTTGGCACGAATCAAGACTGGGATTTGTCACTCCGTGTGACCGAGAGGTATCTCTGGGCCCACTCGGTAGGACATCATCATAATGTGCACAATATGACCAAGGGGTTGATCACGGGATGATGTGACACACAAAATTTTTGGCCTTGTTTTATTAATTAAGATTTTGCCAGGAATTAAAACTTTTATTTTCTAGGCTCCCTTTTTATTTTTGAACCATTATCTCCCTTGTTATTATGGAGTTTTTCCCCAAAATGAAAACTTTTCAAATATGTTTTTGGACTTGTTTAAACCTCTCAAGAAAAACTTTTATTTCATTAGTAGAACTAATTACCTAATTAATTTGCCTGATCTTCATTTTATTGAAAAATGGTTTTTACAGGTTATGTGGCCATATTTGAACTACAACCCCTTTAAAAATTTATTCAAAAATCCCACCAAAATTTGGAGATGTCATGTGATGTTTCTAAATCACTTTTGTGCAAAAATATATTTTATTATTAAAATAATTTGAGCTCTACACCCAATTTTCTTCTCTAGTCGAGTGGGCAATTTTGCACTACAACCCATTTAAATACTTCTTTCTAGCCTCCACCAAAATTATGGGATGTTGGTAGTAGCTTATGATTCAACTTTATGGAAAAACCCAGTGATGTTATTTGCAAGTTTTGAGTGAATCAACCTCATCTTCATTCTGGTCCAACATGATGGTTTGTACAGCAACCATATCCTTGCTTGCTCTTTGGCCCTTGAGCTTTCTCATGCTTGTAGTGCACCTTGCCAAACCCTTAAGTCCAGGAGAGTGGTCCCATTGGATGACTCTAAGTGCTTGAAATCATGCCCTTTTCTTTGTCCAAAACTGAAGTTTTGCAAAACTTGCACTAACAAGTATCTGCTTTTGGCAAACTAACTTCACCACCTTCTCATGCATCTAAAGAGACCACCATCTGGAGTTTTTGGCCACTCCAAGACCTGCCTAAGTGCCCTTAGCATTTTGTCAAACACCTTATGGGCAAGATCAATTTTGACATGGGTTTGTGTTTGCTCTATGAACTTGATCCCCTGACCAAACCAGCCTGTCCAATGGTGTTTCCCTAGCCTATAGCCCCACCCTGCTAACCCTCTTGCGGTTTGGAACCCCCCAGCATGCCATGGCATTTCGTCGAGCACATTTCGTGCATGTTCTGGGCGCGAGCAGAGCACGCGTTTTGCACATGCCGTGCCGAGCCGACGCGTCGCGCCCCTGGCCTTGCCCGCTCTGCAGAGCCACGCCACTCGCTCTCCTCCTCACCACGTCACGCCAAGCAGGCCCTGGTGCCCTGCAGCACCGCCGTCAGAGCCGCTTGGCGGCATTCCCGCGGCCGCATCTGCCACCGCCATGGGCAGCACCGCCCAAACCACCACAGCGCGCCAGCTCGCCTCTTTCGATAGTGTAGTGGTCGTCGTTAGCCCCTGGAGCTAGCCAGCCACCGCCACGTCGCCCCGCAGCACAGAGAGGCGGTTCACCGCCGTTCTTATCCCCGGCCGCCGCAAACCGACTTGGACGTGCTATAAAGAGAGGTCCCCGAACTCCCCCGAGCACGCAGGCAATCTCAGGCCACCCCAATGGCGCTCCCCTAGCTCGCATTCGACCCAGGGAGGTTTTCTTCCCCGTCTCCGGCAACTCCTGCCGCCGCCACCGCCCCGGCCATTCCGGCACCTCTCCACTCTCTCCACCAGGAGCCTTCTCTTCCTCCCGCGAACACTCCCCCCTGCTCGATTTTGATCGGGAGCCACCGCAGCCCCAAAAGCACTTTGCTCCCGAGGCCACCTCCGCCGAGAAGCTCGCCGCCGGCATCTCCCTCCGTCCCCTCCTGCCTGACGACCACCGGGAGGACCGCCCTTGAGTGGCGGATCCATCCCCGCCCTCGGGACGCCGCAAGGAGGCGCCAATCGCCGACGACGATCGCCGGAGTCCCTCCCCCTCTCGGGCAGAGGAAGGAGAGGGAAAGGCGACTGGTCAAACCTGACCAGTGGGCCCCCTGGACCCACTGTCAGCGACCCCGCGCCTGTCCATGTGGGATTAAGTGAAAGCGTATAATTCCCCAGTATGTTTTCTCTGCACCAAAAGCGTATTCGAGACTGAAGCGTTTTCTTTTTGTTTTATTTTTAAAAACCGATTTGACCAGAACTTTGACTATCTATAACTCTTTGAATATAACTCCAAATGAATTGATTCTATTTCCTACATCTCTCAAATTTTGTCTAGTTTATTTTAAGATTTATTTGCAAATTTTCCAAACAACTTTTTGTACTGTTTTTGAAATATGTGTTATTTGCATATTTTTGAAAATAGGATTTTTGGAGAGAGGAAGAAAACTTTCAAAAGTTTTGGAGAACACCCCACCTCTCCACACTGTTAAGGCAAGCATTCTGAACCCCGGGATAATAATTTTGGTGTGTTAGTTGACACGTTTATAACACCACCTTATTTCGGAGTATTAATATTTCATGTGATATGATCATTTGCATGGATGCATTTTTGTGATTTCCTTGCTGTTGGAAATGAGCATACTCGTGTGATGGTAATCATCCTCATGTGCCTTACATGCATGCCGGTAAGGAATCCGGGAAAGCCTCTGCCTTGGGTAGGCGTGAGCTTGTCGCTGGTCTCTGTCGGGTCGGTTATATCCAGTATGGCATGGTAAGGTATAATGGATGGTGATTTGTTGTTGAAGTATTTTTGTTGCGCTAACCATGCAGGGAACATTTATGAGCCTCCTGAGTCGGCTATATATCGAGTCTTGTTCCGGTAACCCCCATACTTGTTTCGTACTGCCACTAGTCCCTACCATAGGTGGGGTATGGTTCAGTAAGTTGTTAACCCTTGTCTTGGCACACATCGTACAGAGAGGCCATGGTGGAAGATACCGGCTGCATCCGGTAGGCATGCCACCTGGTCCGGGGGCATGGGTGTATCCGGTTGGGACCGAGAGGGGGATACCCCTTAGAGCGCGCGATAGAAATTTGATCCCATGCTACGCAAGGTTGTAGCCTCCCCACTTAGAGTTTGCTTGACAGGTTTCGTGGGTGATTCCAGACACCGGTGAGTTAAGCTGGTGTGTGCAAGTCAGGTGTGTTTTCAATTAAAAGACCGTAGACGGAATTAGTCCCGATGGACTAAAGGAATCCATTACTCGTGGGTAAAAAGTACACCCTCTGTAGAGATTAAACCTATTCGAATAGCCGTGTCCATGGTTAAGGATTACAGTCTGGGATGGGTCAAGTGTCGGTCTTCGGAGGAGAAACTGTTAAACCAGAACTGGGATCATGATTTGAGACATGTGATGTTTATGATTATTATTTTGTTGTGAACTAACCCGTTATATTATCGGCACTATCGGATATCCCTGGGATGGTTCTACCTCCTGGATATTCACTGTGATTATTTTATCAGCCCTTTCTGTGGTGTCGCTCAGACGCCCGACTGTGGCCTGTTTATTACTTCGTTTACTTATAAGCCCTTTCTGTGGTGTCGCTCAGACGCCCGACTGTGGCCTGTTTATTACTTCGTTTAGTTATAAGCCCTTTCTGTGGTGTCGCTGAGACGCCCGACTGTGGCATACATGTTATTCCATTTACTTACAAAGCCCTTTATGAGGTGTCGCTGAGACGCCCGACTGTGGCATTGTCTGTTATTTATTTATTTATTTCATAAGCCCTTTATGTGGTGTCGCTCAGATGCCCGACTGCGGCATTTTATTTCTCGCCTCTTATTTACTTATTTATGTTGCATATGAATAACTTGCTTGCATGCATAAGAGGTGTTTTATTTATGACTGACAATGTGATTATGGCATATTTTAGTGCATGTTATAAAATAATTTATTTCAGTGTTCATAATGTTTGCGAGTACATTCAAAGTACTCACTGGCTTGTCCCTGGCTATTGTCTTGGCCAGATATCCGCTTGGAGAGGAGCGTTGCGACGACAGCCCCGGAAACTAGGCAACGTGGTAGCAGCCCCGCGAAGATAGGAGTTAACCTGGTCAGCTGTTCCTGTGGGAAATGGAGTCCCATAGACCGTGGTGATCCACAGACCGCTTCCGCCATCAACCACTAGAAACCATTTGTTGTACTCATAGGCCACAATGGTCTTGTACTACATATTTTGTACTTTTGCTTGGATTTTCTGTATCAGGTTGAGGCCTCATCAGCTAACAGAAATCCTGGGGCTAATGAGCTCGACGGCCATTTTCTGGAAATTGATGCCCGGAAAACCGGTCGCGACAGACTTGGTATCAGAGCCAGGCTGACCATTGGCTAATCCTATCTTAGCCAGGTCAAAAAACCTAGGCAGACCAACCCACCAAGCCATAACTGAACCCCCAGCCAAGCTTCTCATACAAGATAGCCACACAGTGACCCGACACCTTTTGGCAGTCGGTGCCCAACCTATCAACCCAACCCGTCGCTCATGCACCAGTGACCGGATCCTGAATAGTCTTTCTCGCAAGCGTGCGAAGGAAGACTCCGTCCCCTTTTTCTATAAAAAGGGCACGCTAGCCTCAACCCAGCACAACACAGCCTCTACCCCAAACCGAGCTATAATGCCAGGACCCGTTGTCCACAATGAGACCACAGCAGCCAACCTTGGAGGTTTTGTGACCATACTCGCAAACCTCACCCGTCATGCCTATGCATTAGAAGAGCCCCCAGAATATGTTGTGTACCAAGGGTCCATGAGCGGTGAGAGCCGTCAATTCTGGGCCACTGTGCACATCTATGGTAGGGGTCTAGCACCCGAGCGCCCCTACAGGTTCACTGGAAGGATAACTTCCTTTGAACCACAAGCCATCCAACTAGCTGCTCGAGAAGCTATAGTTCATCTCCGGCACTTGTCGCCCAAAGTTAACTGTCGCTCGTTCCACTACTACCCTAGACGTGAAGGGTACGGTAGACCACCCCAAGTTGCCAACGGAGATCACGAGACAGATCCTGCATTGTTGCACCTAGTGCGCTATGTAAGTGCACTAGAGTAACTGTGCGATCAGATCACTATTGATCTTATCGCAGCCCGTGGAGAGCTGGTTCGTCGAGCCCCGGCGAGAGAAGAGAACGAGCCCAACGCCGACAACCCAGTCGTGCTGTTTGGACACCCGATCGAGTCCCTGAGGACAGTCCCAGCCATCGGTCAAGGTGCTGCGATAACCCCAGAAGTGCTTCGTCGCATATTGGGAGCACACTCCAACGGGGTTGTGGCCAACAACCCCCGAGATGGTCATCATCGCTACCCCGAGCCTGCAACCCCTCAGCCCACTCAAGCTAATTCTGACGGTGAGACCCGTAGAGAAGCCTCAACATCCACAAGGCACGCCCTCTTGGATGTAATCGAGGTAGACTAAGTCACCCGAGTAGTATCGAGTCCCAGTGTATTCTCGCTTGTAATCGTGTGACCTTGTAAATAAACGCCGCCTGTCGTTGAGCCCCTGTAGCCTTGCATGGATAAGCCAGCATTTCTATCCCAGACACAGTTACCAAAACCCTCCCCGACAACCCCCACAGTAACACGTCACTTTAGTGAAATATGTGTATCTGTGGCTTGACTCCGACCCGTGGAGCAGAGCTGGAAATTTCCTTACCATTCACCATGGTAAAAGTGACCCAGCTCTAGTGCCATAAAGGGGCCACCGCGTGACCTTGCCAAGCACCTCTCACCTTGTGCACCACCCTCACAACCATTTCCTAGCCATGCCGAGCCCTAGCATGTATCTGAGAACCCCAGATGCAACCCCGGGTAGTTTTGTCAAGATATTGTGGGATTTTACCTGCAGTACCATGGGCGCTACCCAGCCACCCCAGTACGAGCTGTTCAAATCGAGAATCACCTCTTCCACCTCGAGATATTGGGCAGCAGTACACATCCCTCCCGTAAACTCAAACCAAGACCCAACATAGGTCTCCTTCGTGGGGAAATCTATGCCAACCCCATAGATGGCCGTGGAAGCTGCGGCATACGAAGCGCTTGCTCGCCTTCGATTCGCGGTACCCTATGCCAGCGAACGAGGGTATTATTACTTCCCGAGACGTGCAGCGCCCGGAGGAGTAACATCTTTTCCCGGTGGACGAATTGAGAGAGACCCAGTCCTGGCCAACCTTGTCCAGTACGTCATCGCTCAAGAGCGTTTAACCCAACATGTGATGGGTTATCTCCAGAGCCTCGCGGATTTAAATCCATAGATCGCCATCGGCAGAACACTAAGGCCCGACCAGGAGAGACACGTGCATCGACTGGTCAATCCACTTTCCCCGATAGAAGAAGAGTGTGTCTCAGTACCAGAGAAGTTTTCTCAGGACCCCGTCCAGTTACCGTTTCCATTTTAGACATCGCTGCTATGTTCATTGTTGCAACATTTATTTTTGTGTATGACTTATGCGCGACACCCTGAGTTTGCGCGACGAGTCAATTATTTGGCTTCTACTAATATGTATAGTTTTGTTGTGACTTATGCTCCTTTATTTTAACCGTTTTCCCTCGCGAAAAATCCCGGGAGTATTTGTTTTTCAAAACAACCCTTAGCAAATCTCGAGGACGAGATTTTTCTTAAGGGGGGTAGTGTTGTGACACCCAAATTTTTTGGCCTTGTTTTATTAATTAAGATTTTGCCAGGAATTAAAACTTTTATTTTCTGGGCTCCCTTTTTATTTTTGAACCATTATCTCCCTTGTTATTATGGAGTTTTTCCCCAAAATGAAAACTTTTCAAATATGTTTTTGGACTTGTTTAAACCTCCCAAGAAAAACTTTTATTTCATTAGTAGAACTAATTACCTAATTAATTTGCCTGATCTTCATTTTATTGAAAAATGGTTTTTACAGGTTATGTGGCCATATTTGAACTACAACCCATTTAAAAATTTATTCAAAAATCCGACCAAAATTTGTAGTTGTCATGTGATGTTTCTAAATCACTTTTGTGCAAAAATATATTTTATTATTAAAATAATTTGAGCTCTACACCCAATTTTCTTCTCTGGTCCAGTGGGCAATTTTGCACTACAACCCATTTAAATACTTCTTTCTAGCCTCCACCAAAATTATGGGATGTTGGTAGTAGCTTATGATTCAACTTTATGCAAAAACCCAGTGATGTTATTTGCAAGTTTTGAGTGAATCAACCTCATCTTCATTCTGGTCCAACATGATGGTTTGTACAGCAACCATATCCTTGCTTGCTCTTTGGCCCTTGAGCTTTCTCATGCTTGTAGTGCACCTTCCCAAACCCTTAAGTCCAGGAGAGTGGTCCCATTGGATGAATCTAAGTGCTTGAAATCATGCCCTTTTCTTTCTGTCCAAAACTGAAGTTTTGCAAAACTTGCACTAACAAGTATCCGCTTTTGGCAAACTAAATTCACCACCTTCTCATGCATCTAAAGAGACCACCATCTGGAGTTTTTGGCCACTCCAAGACCTGCCTAAGTGCCCTTAGCATTTTGTCAAACACCTTATGGGCACGATCAGTTTTGACATGGGTTTGTGTTTGCTCTATGAACTTGATCCCCTGACCAAACCAGCCTATCCAATGGTGTTTCCCTAGCCTATAGCCCCACCCTGCTAACCCTCTTGCGGTTTGGAACCCCCCAGCATGCCATGGCATTTCATCGAGCACGTTTTGTGCATGCTCTGGGCGCGAGCAGAGCAAGCGTTTTGCACGTGCCGTGCCGAGCTGACGCGTCGCGCCCCTGGCCTTGCCCGCTCTGCAGAGCCACGCCACTCGCTCTCCTCCTCACCACGTCACGCCAAGCAGGCCCTGGTGCCCTGCAGCACCGCCGTCAGAGCCGCTTGGCGGCATGCCCGCGGCCGCATCCGCCACCGCCATGGGCACCACCGCCCAAACCACCACAGCGCGCCAGCTCGCCTCTTTCGACAGTGTAGTGGTCGTCGTTAGCCCCTGGAGCTAGCCAGCCACCGCCACGTTGCCCTGCAGCACAGAGAGGCAGTTCACCGCCGTTCTTATCCCCGGCCGCCGCAAACTGACTTGGACGTGCTATAAAGAGAGGTCCCCAAATTACCCCGAGCACGCAGGCAACCTCAGGCCACCCCAATGGCGCTCCCCTAGCTCGCATTCGACCCAGGGAGGTTTTCTTCCCCGTCTCCGGCAACTCCTGCCGCCGCCACCGCCCTGGCCATTCCGGCACCTCTAGTACCTCCCCCTCTCCACTCTCTCCACCAGGAGCCTTCTCTTCCTCCCGCGAACACTTCCCCCTGCTCGATTTTGATCGGGAGCCACCGCAGCCCCAAAAGAACTTTGCTCCCGAGGCCACCTCCGCCGAGAAGCTCCCCGCCGGCAGCTCCCTCTGTCCCTTCCTGCCTAACGACCACCGGGAGGACCGCCCTTGAGTGGCGGATCCATCCCCGCCCTCGGGACGCCACAAGGAGGCGCCAATCGCCGACGACGATCGCCGGAGACCCGCCCCCTCTCGGGCAGAGGAAGGAGAGGGAAAGGCGACTAGTCAAACCTGACCAGTGGGCCCCCTGGACCCACTGTCAGCGACCCCGCGCCTGTCCATGTGGGATTAAGTGAAAGCGTATAATTCCCCAGTACGTTTTCTCTGCACCGAAAGTGTATTCGAGACTAAAGCGTTTTCTTTTTGTTTTATTTTTAAAAACCGATTTGACCAGAACTTTGACTATCTATAACTCTTTGAATATAACTCCAAATGAATTGATTCTTTTTCCTACATCTCTCAAATTTTGTCTAGTTTATTTTCAGATTTATTTGAAAATTTTCCAAACAACTTTTTGTACTGTTTTTGAAATATGTGTTATTTGCATATTTTTGAAAATAGGATTTTTGGAGAGAGGAAGTAAACTTTCAAAAGTTTTGGAGAACACCCCACCTCTCCACACCGTTAAGGCAAGCATTCTGAACCCCGGGATAATAATTTTGGTGTGTTAGTTGACACGTTTATAACACCACCTTATTTCGGAGTATTAATATTTCATATGATATGATCATTTGCATGGATGCATTTTTGTGATTTCCTTGCTGTGGGAAATGAGCATACTCGTGTGATGGTAATCATCCTCATGTGCCTTACATGCATGCCGGTAAGGAATCCGGGAAAGCCTCTGCCTTGGGTAGGCGTGAGCTTGTCGCCGGTCTCCGTCGGGTCGGTTATTTCCGGTATGGCATGGTAAGGTATAATGGATGGTGATTTGTTGTTGAAGTATTTTTGTTGCGCTAACCATGCAGGGAACATTTATGAGCCTCCTGAGTCGGCCGTAGATCAAGTCTTGTTCCGGTAACCCCATACTTGTTTCGTACTGCCACTAGTCCCTACTGTAGGTGGGGTATGGTTCAGTAAGTTGTTAACCCTTGTCTTGGCACACACCGTACAGAGAGGCCATGGTGGAAGATACCGGCTGCATCCGGTAGGCATGCCACCTGGTCCGGGGGCATGGGTGTATCCGGTTGTTACCGAGAGGGGGATACCCCTTAGAGCGCGCGATAGAAATTTGATCCCATGCTACGCAAGGTTGTAGCCTCCCCACTTAGAGTTTGCTTGACAGGTGTTGTGGGTGATTCCAGACACCGGTGAGTTAAGCTGGTGTGTGCAAGTCAGGTGTGTTTTTAATTAAAAGATCATAGACGGAATTAGTCCTGATGGACTAAAGGAATCCGTTACTCGTGGGTAAAAACTACACCCTCTGCAGAGATTAAACCTATTCGAATAGCCGTGTCCATGGTTAAGGATTACAGTCTGGGATGGGTCAAGTGTCGGTCTTAGTGTCGGTCTTCGAAGGAGAAACTGTTAAACCAGAACTGGGATCACGATTTGAGACATGTGATGTTTATGATTATTATTTTGTTGTGAACTAACCCGTTATATTATCGGCACTATCGGATATCCCTGGGATGGTTCTACCTCCTGGATATTCACTGTGATTATTTTATCAGCCCTTTCTGTGGTGTCGCTCAGACGCCCGACTGTGGCCTGTTTATTACTTCGTTTACTTATAAGCCCTTTCTGTGGTGTCGCTCAGACGCCCGACTATGGCCTGTTTATTACTTCGTTTAGTTATAAGCCCTTTCTGTGGTGTCGCTGAGACGCCCGACTGTGGCATACATGTTATTCCATTTACTTACAAAGCCCTTTATGAGGTGTCGCTGAGACGCCCGACTGTGGCATTGTCTGTTATTTATTTATTTCATAAGCCCTTTATGTGGCGTCGCTCAGACGCCCGACTGCGGCATTTTATTTCTCGCCTCTTATTTACTTATTTATGTTGCGTATGAATAACTTGCTTGCATGCATAAGAGGTGTTTTATTTATGACTGACAATGTGATTATGGAATATTTTAGTGCATGTTTTCAAATAATTTATTTCAATGTTCATAATGTTTGCGAGTACATTCAAAGTACTCACTGGCTTGTCCCTGGCTATTGTCTTGGCCAGATATCCGCTTGGAGAGGAGCGTTGCGACGATAGCCCCAGAAACTAGGCAACGTGGTAGCAGCCCCGCGAAGATAGGAGTTAACCTGGTCAGCTGTTCCTGTGGGAAATGGAGTCCCATAGACCGTGGTGATCCACAGACCGCTTCCGCCATCAACCACTAGAAACCATTTGTTGTACTCATAGGCCACAATGGTCTTGTACTACATATTTTGTACTTTTGCTTGGATTTTCTATATCAGGTTGAGGCCTCATCAGCTAACAGAAATCTTGGCTGATGAGCTCGATGGCCATTTTCTGGAAATTAATGCCTGGAAAACCGGTCGCGACAGGTGACGTATTATGGAACGAGTAAAGAGACTTGCCGGTAACGAGATTGAACAAGGTATCGGGATACCTACGATCGAATCTCGGGCAAGTACAATACCGCGAGACAAAGGGAATTGAATACGGGATTGATCGAATCCTCGACATCATGGTTCATCCGATGAGATCATCGTGGAACATGTGGGAACCAACATAGGTATCCAGATCCCGCTGTTGGTTATTGACCGGAGAACGTCTCGGTCATGTCTACATGGTTCCCGAACACGTAGGGTGTACACACTTAAGGTTCGATGACGCTAGGGTTATAGGGAATAGATTACGTGGTTACTGAATGTTGTTCGGAGTCCCGGATGAGATCCCGGACATCACGAGGAGTTCCGGAGGTAAAGATTTATATATGGGAAGTCTTGTTTTGGTCATCGGAAAAGTTTTGGGTGCTATCGGTAATGTACCGGAACCATCGGGAGGGTCCCAGGGGTCCACCAGGTGGGGCTACCTGCCCTAGAGGGCTGCGTGGGCCAAGTGTGAGAGGGGACCAGCCCCAGGTGGGCTGGTGCGCCCCCCCCACCAGGGCCCAAGGCAAAGAGAGAAGGAAAAAAGGGGGAAACCCTAGGCTCAGATTGGCCTAAGGCCCACCTAGTGGTGCGCCCCCCTCTATCCCCCCTTGGCCACCCCCCTAGATGGGATCTAGGGCTGGCCGCTACCCCTAGGGGTGGAAACCTAGGTGGGGGTGCAGCCCCTCCCTTTCCCCTATATATAGTGGGGTTTTGGGCTGCCATACACATGAGAACATTTCCTTCTTGGCACAGCCCTTCCCCTCTCCCTCCTCGTCTCTTGCGGTGCTTGGCGAAGCCCTGCTGGAGTACCACGCTCCTCCACCACCACCACGCCGTCGTGCTGCTGCTCGACGGAGTCTGCCCCAACCTAGCCCTCTCTCCTTGCTGGATCAAGGCGTGGGAGACGTCACCGGGCTGCATGTGTGTTGAACACGGAGGTGCCGTCCGTTCGGCACTAGGATCATCGGTGATTTGGATCACGGCGAGTACGACTCCGTCAACCCCGTTCACTTGAACGCTTCCGCTTAGCGATCTACAAGGGTATGTAGATGCACTCTCCTTCCCCTCATTGCTAGATTACTCCATAGATTGATCTTGGTGATGCGTAGAAAATTTTGAATTTCTGCTATGATCCCCAACAGGAAGATGGTGTGTCTGAAGATGCAAATAATGCATAATGTTAAGAACGACATATCTCTTTGATCTGAAGAAATACACTAAGAGATCAACAGCAAGGTACGAGAGTGGTCACACGTCTGTTGACTGAAGACTAAATTGGGGTCACACGATTTTATTTTATTTTGGTACTGTCCAATCTACGCCGGATGGCTGGCCGTCTTGTGCCTTCCAGATGACACTGTTCGGAATCTTCCCTGAAGAACCTGCGACCAACGGCAGAGCAGCCTGCCTCCGCCGTCCGTGGCCTCGGCCAAAACCACGCTCCCTGCCCCACCGCACTGCCGTGGTTGCGCTGCCCCCGGGCCAATCCACAAAGACTCCCCGTCATCCAGATCCGGCGGCGGCAGTACCTTCAACCCACGCAACTCTAAAAGATAGCCATCTAAGCGCTGCTTCCGCGGCGAACTTGCGGCACCGCACCCTTACGTTAGAGTTGAGGCACCGCAGCGAACTTGCGGCACCGAACTCCGGCGCCGTGAACAACGACGGGGGTAAATCGGCTCCGGTACGGTTCACGCGGCCGTCGTCGAGGCAGCACCAGCAGCACGAAGTAAGAGGCACACGGCCCAGTGCACGACGGCAAATGAACAGCATCTCCGGCATTAGGGAGGAGGGCGGCTGTGAAATTGGTGCGGTGGGGGGTGCCATGGAGGTGGGGCTGAGGTTTCGCGGCTCGGGAGAAGGGAGCCTTCCCGGGGAGAAGGTGATTTGGCGCCCACGAGGTATGATGGGTGCGGGCGGGGGGAATTGGGAGGGGAGTGGAACCATGTCTTACGGACGCATTTGTCTGAAATGTGAGGGGGAGTTACAGTTCTACCCTTGCCTATAGGCTTCTCGGCTTGGGTCTGTGTACTGAGGGTCGGGGATAGTAGAGTAACTTTGCTTCTCCCCAAATAGTGGGCGGGAGCGATTTCGGGCGAGGAGGGCGTGTTTTGAACTATAGTGGGCGCGAGCGATTTCGGGCGAGGAGAGCGTGTTTTGAAATAGTGGGCGCGAGCTATTTCGGGCGAGGAGAGCGTGTTTTACCGACCATGGATTATGAATTATTCGGCACATGTCATTTCGGCCGAGGAGAAGGCGCGCTTGGATGAAGTTACAAACCTACCCTCGATGTACAACGGGCCAATTGATGCGTGTCCCACATAGGATGGTAATTTCTCGTCTCCCATTTATTTTCTCGGGCGAATTCCATCGAGCAGAGAGGATGTTTAACGGTTCGTTCAAATTTTGGGAGAACGAGCATCCACGTCTACCTTACCAAGTCGATTCGGATAAAATTTTGAAATATTAGCTTGCCACTTCTTTTTTAGATGGAGAGATGATGCTCGGGAGTAATGTGTTTTACATGCTCGTTGCTAGCGAGTTACTATATGACAAATAGTTGACCCACTCAAAAACGCGAATCAAACCCAAAATGAAATATCTCGATTCAATGAAATAGCTCGTTCAGTAGGTCAAATAGTGAACTAAATCCAAAATTGAACACCTCAATCGAGTAGCATGTTGCACAGTATTATAGTACTCCATGAACATGTTGAAAGTCAAATTAATGAACTTGTTTGATATACGCATATATCCGTTCATGTGTGGATTGCAGACAACATGTTCTCCAATTTAAATATTTGAATGCAAGTTTATATCGAAACATGGTTTATATCAGTCTTTGATGCATAAAACGCGACCTCTCCCTCTCCCGGACTCCTTTTCTCTCTCTGTCTCTCGCCGACAATCTTCAATTTTGTCGCACACATCTGACACAAAAACCTTGTTGGTCCCTCTCCCTTTCTCTCCATCTCTCTCTCTCTCTCTCTTTGTGTGTGTGTGGGGGGGGGGTCTTTCTAGTTCGCATGCATATATACACCATCTATAGGTCTCTCTCGCACACTATGTATGATACTCTAGCTAGTCCAAGCTAGATATCTTGGGTGCACTCATCGTACGCACACAGATTCCTTGGCTCTTTGCCTGTAACTCTCTCACGCACCACTATGTCGTCTCGGAGCTCTTCCCCCCCTCTCTCAAAATCTCCATCCACCTAGGTCACACATACACATGCATATCTCACTCGCACTCAATAGGCCCATCTAAAACTCTATCTCTCCCCCTCGTCCTCTCTCCATCTCACACGCACACACACACAATCTCATGCCCAGCTAGCCAAGTATGATGGTCTCTCACTCAATTGTAGGCACACGCAGTCCCCCCTATATGTATATGACTAGCTAATCTTAGTCTCCATCACAAACATGTGCATGGTCTATCTCGATTTCTCTCGGGGCATCTTTCTATCGCGCACGCACTCCCTCAATCTCCCACCCATATAGTCCCCTCACGACCTCGACGGGATCTCTCTATCACAAACACACCCTCTCTCCCTCCCCATGCGTCCATGCAATCCATGTGTCCCTCTCGACCTTTGTTCCTTGTTGGCCACACCTCTGTTGGACATGTGCTACAGGGGTGTCTCTCTCCGTTGCAAACAATCACACACTAGCTATCTTCGTGTATCTCCTCGCCTCGCTTTTCCATCTCGGAGATGCATGCGTGATATGTTCGCATAAGAAACGAAAAAACACTCTCTCTTTCGAATTTATCGTTTGTTGTCACTTTCTCTTTCACACACATACTCTTTTTGCACACTTACTCATTCTCCTTCACACGCACTTGATCTGTCTTGACTGAGGCACTCTACTCGGTCCATAGCATATAGATTTATTGAAAAGTCAAACATCACAAAGTTTGACCATGTACATGGAGAAAAAGAATTACATCTAGTACGGAAAACATATACCATTAAATTCACCATGAGATTTAGTTTTGTATGATGTATCTGGTATTGTAGATATAAATAAAATTTGCGTAAACCTGATCAAAGTTTCCAAAGTTTGACTTCTAAAAAATTTACATGCACTGCATTATCGAGCGGATGGAATATCTCTTTCCCCCTCTCAGCTATCTGACGCACCACTCAGCCTTATCGGGGCTCCTCAATCTCTCTCAAACTTTATTTGTCGGTTTGGTTCGTGACCTGACCCTCATGCCTTGATGGCCGGTACTGCCTGGTGTGGACGTGAGATGTAAAATATTTCTGCCTGGCCAGGCTTGTGTGGTGCTGAAGCGTTTGGTTCATGCCTGGGCCAGGCAAAGCATCAACATCCCACCAATCAATCCATGCATCAATTATTTAATGCCAATATCCATCCATGTTGCTGTTATCCTCGTGGCCACACGACCAGGCATGGTCAGGCATTTGAAATCGGTCGCCTGGGCCAGGCTACTTGTAGTGTCTGGAGTTCAGCCAGGATAATTAAAGTGCAAGGGAACCCAGGCCAGGCGGGCATTCTTTTTCACAGGGTAGCAACCAAACAAGCGTGCATGAAATCCAGCCACAACCCAAGGCCAGGCAAAAGATGCTCAGGACGCAAGCCAAATTGGCCTTATATCTCCCTGGTTCACACATACACATGTCTCGCTCGCGCTATACATATAGACCCATCCAACACTCTCCGCCCTTGTTCTCTCTCCATGTGACATGCACCCTCCTAAGTACCATAATCCCTCAATCCATCATAGGCGCAAGCACTCCCCCCTCGATCCTAAGTATGATTATCTCTTACTAGCCATCAGGAACACACGTATTGTCTCCTTCCATCCATACGTCTATCTTGATATCTCTTGGGGCATCTTCTATCGCGCACACACCTTGTCACTCGATCTCCCATCCATGTAGCCCCATCACGATCTCCAGGGGATCTCTCTATGACAAACATACACTCTCTCCTCCCCATGTCTGCATTTTCTCCGTACGTCTCTCTCGACCTCTCTCCCTTGTTTGTCAGACCCCTCTTGGCCACGTGCTAGGGGTCTTGCTATCTCGGTTCCAAACAACCACACAGTATCTCCTCACCTTGCCTCCGTTGTCGAAGATGCATGTGTGATATGTTTGCATAAGACACGTACGCTTTTTCTCTACTTTCATCGTTATGCACACACTTTTTCACTCTCTCTCTCTCTCTTGTTAGGGACTCTGTCATGTCCATAAGCATATGGATGTTTTGAAAAGTCAAACCTCAGAAAAGTTTGACCAGGTATATGTGGAGAAAAACATTTACATCTAGAACGATCATTAGATTCATCACAACATGTACTTACTTCATACTATCATTTATCTTTGGTATTGTAGATATAAGTAATTTATTTATAAACTTGGTCAAAGTTTCAAAAGTTTGACTTAAAAAAATGTTGGAACTACATTATCAAACGGAGGGAGTAGCTCTTTCTTTCTCTCTCTCTCTCTCTCTGCTATCTCTCATGGGCCTCCCCTCTCACTCGAACTCTCTATATCGACGGATTATACGCTCACTGTGTCAGCGTATAGCTCCGTATATTGTTTAGTTGACCGGTCAACCAATCCACATGCTGCCTTGTCAGCTCGTGTTCTGTATCTTCGTGTGCTGGCCCATGTGGCAATGGGTGAAAATCAGTAAACTAGAGGCTCATCTGACACGCGGTGAAGTAAACAAAGTTGAAACCACTCAGGGTAGCACCCCGCACGCTAGTAAATTGAGGGCGCATTGAGGACAAACTTCTTGTGCGGCAAGGATGCACTCGCGCACAATTCACCACTGCGCGGCGGCATGCATAGAAGGACGCACTCGCACACACCCAGCACACAACACACACCAGCACACGTGTACACCAGCGTCGCCGCCGGTTGAGATGGACGGCGAGGCAGCTAACAAGCGGAGGCGGCTCGAGCCAAAACCACATCCGGCGAGCCTGGACTTCATCAACAGCCTCCCCGACGACACGCTGCTTGTCATCATCGGCCTCCTCCCCACCAAATCTGCCGTGCGGACCGCCCTGCTCTCCCGGCGGTGGCGCCCCCTCTAGCGCTGCGTCCCCCTCAACCTCACCGTCGACAGCTGCCTCTGCGACGGGGATTGCAAACGCATGGCCGCAGTCTCCAAGATCCTTTCATTGCACCCTAGGCCAGCCAAACGCCTTGACATCCGCATGTTCAGTACCAACTGCAAGGTCCAACCCAAGTTCGACGAGTGGTTCTTATCCATCGCCCTAGATCAGATCGAGGAGCTCAGCTTTGAAGCTTGACGATGTCGCTCTCTGCCGCCGTCCGCGCTCCGCCTCACGCCAATGCTGCACCGCGCCAGCTTCAGCTCCTGCTATCTTCCCCAGATTAATGCCGTGCCCCCTCTTCTTCTCCCTCAACTCAAGCAGCTCGACCTCTTCGACGTTGTCATCTCAAAGAAGGCTATGGAGCACCTGCTCCGCAGCTGTACTGCGCTCGAGTACCTTCGTCTTGAGCAGATCCATGGGTTCATTAGCCTCCATATCACCTCGACGAATCTCCGATGGATTTATGTGTCTTGCTGGCCCCGCGACTAGACATCAATTGGGAAGAGATCACTCCAGCTGTTCCATGTTATGGTCATTGAGAATGCGCCTTTCCTTGAGAGATTGCTTGTATCGGATCTAGAAGGTCCAACAAAAATCAGGGTCACTAACGCGCCGAAATTGACAGTGTTGGTGTACTTTTCTGCCAAATTCTCCGAACTCTTTATTTGATCCGTAATCGTTCAGGTACAACACTCATCTTCTTCTCCTTCTTCTTGAAATTCACATTTTTAAATTTCTTCTTGATGTATTTACGGCCGTCTTCCAGAAAATGATTCCCACAAGCTTGACCCAGTCCGCACAATGAAGATCTTAGCACTAAAATCTATTGGCCCCAATCTGGATCAAGTTGTTGGATTCCTTACATGCTTTCCGTGCACGGAGAAGCTACTCATCGAGGTGAAACTTCTTTCCTATAAGTAAATGATAATCACAACGTAGCTCAATTTTTTCGTAATTTTCCCAAATTACGATGACAAGTGTAGTGTTCAAAACTGCATTTACGCACTGCATCGAAAGAAATGTTTTTAGTATTTTTTTCTCACATGATCACCTGCATCGTTTTTATGTTGTACTACTATAGTAGCCTAGGCTAGTCATAGTGGAAAGTAACTTATGGTTACCCTAAGAGCAAGTACTACCTCCGTCCTGGTTTACACTTCCAATTTCGTAGTATCAAAATTTGACCATAGATTTAACTAACAAAATGTTAATGCATGTCACTAAGAACTATATCGTTGTATTCGTATTTGAATATAATTTCAAATGGTGTATTTTTTAGTGACATGCATTGGAATTTTCTTAGGTAAATCTATGGTCAAAATTTTATATTAAATACGAGGTAGTATTACAAAAGTGGGCTATGTAGGCCAAAACATGTGCCAAATTCACTTGTGATGCATTTGGCATCGATGCCCCTCCATTGCTCACCTGGTGTCCCAATCTGGGTCAC
Organism: Triticum urartu; assembly: GCF_003073215.2. NCBI lineage: Eukaryota > Viridiplantae > Streptophyta > Magnoliopsida > Poales > Poaceae > Triticum > Triticum urartu. Next base: position 369,954,901 of record NC_053023.1, on the reverse strand, counting down.
GTACTTTGCTCTGGTGCCAAATTAACTCACGCAATGAAAAAACACTTCGTGGGAGAGAGAGATGACCGAGGCAATAAAAAAAGACTTGTTTGGGAGAGTGAGAGGCTGGTGTAGTTGGTTTGATTGATTTGTTTATACATGTGGGTCTGTGTGCACAGCGGTGCCAACTCTCGCACATCACGAGAACGGTGCCAAAATCTTTTGATTTGACACCGATGCGTATTATGTGGCATACTTTTGCGAAATATGGCATCGGCCACATAGTGGAAGGCAACAAATGCCCCAGCTCTTCACGTGCTCCTAGTTAAATGAGAGGAAACAGAGAGAGAGAGAGAGAGAGAGAGAGAGAGAGAGTGAAAAAATATCACTAGCCAGCCAACCCTATCATTTGAGAGAATGATATTGGTACCTCTTGATGACACAGCAATCTTATGCAGCCAGCTGCTCTAATATTGGTACCTCTTGATGACACGGTACCTCTTCTTTTGCAGATAAAAAAAGACCCGAAAGTGAAAAATGTGCTACACTATAACAATCTCATTGAATGCCTTGATCTCCATCTTACAGAAATTGATTTGATCGACTACCGAGGCAACACATTTGAGATTAAATTGGTCAGGTTCTTTGTTCTGGAGGCAAGTGTGCTCAAGGTAATGAGGTTTGGCGTTCTCTGGCGCAACAATGAATGGTGTGCTGATCACCGCAAGCGTCTAAGCCTAAATGAAAAAGTCTCCGCAGAAGCTGAATTTGTTTTTGAAACATCAAGTGGCCAGAGACTCGAAAACTTATTTGCCCATTAGTGACTTGTCAGGGCTATGGATTTTAGTTTGTACGATAATGCTGCATCCACCTAAAGTAACAAAAGTTCTTACGTAAACTCCTAGTAATTCCCTCTTCGTAGGTGCAGCATTACTCCTAACATTTGTAATATCAGTTTGAAACTTGTAATATTGTCGTGTCCTATTCCTGTGTTTTCAAAATCCTGCGAATCAAACAGGTCCTGAGTTGGTGATGATGTTGTGCCTCCCATCTTTCACCAATAGCCGTCGGATCTAGATCGGACGCATACAAACCAAGCTTCTCCATTTTTGCAAAAAGATGCCCGCACTTGTTCCCTATTTACAAACAACTCCTTGTCTCTCACAATCAGCCTCATCTCCTCCCCACACATCTAGGAGTAGAAGGCCATGGAAAAATCTGGCGCGATGGCCGCTGCCGGAGCCGTCCACCCCCAATCTTGGTGTTTCGTGCAATGCACGGGCATCTACGCACAGGAAATTATGTCGAACAGGGCTAGTTGTAAGCAGGCTAGCTCTACAGCCATGATGATAGTGACTACAGACGGTGAGGTTGACTATGGTATGCCGAACACGGTGCCTATACTCAGGTGTCATCTCCGACGCAGGGTCTTGTCACTTCACTGTGTGGAGCAGCACGTAATAATTTGACCAACGGGTAGTACAGTGCTAGTACTCCTCTTCCTACATTGGTAGTACTACTACTAGTACTAGTAGCACCACCATCTGGATTTAGGAGTACTTCCATGTCCATTTGGATTTTAGTATTGACTAGCAATATCTAGTAATGCATGTCACCAAAAATGTACTACTCCCTCTGTAAATAAATACATGGTGTTTTATTCCTATCGGCGAGAGAACTTAATGTTTTTTGCTAACTAGAGTACTGTAATAGGATTACATGCAATGAACTAAACACTGCATGTCATGTTTGGTACTAGTCTCAAGTCATTGAAAGCATGCACGACCCACATCTCTCATTGGTTGATATGTCACGAAATAAGAAACAAGGAGGGAGTTAATGCACCATCCCAAAGTATTTTGGGATTATTTGGTTTTCGTAAGGTGACTTACACAACATTTTTGTTTACATGCATTAACATTTTATTAGTTAAATCAAAGGTCAAAACTTGGCGCAAAATGCAAAGGGGATCAATAAACCAGTAAACATCAAAGTTCTCTCGCTTGGCCCCAACTAGAGGTCCAGTGAGATGGCTATAATACACCGGCACGGAGGGGGATGCAGCTTCATTGACTTACGGCAACTGCCTTTGGGTGAATGACACGTGGACCCAGGGGGTGGCTGGCCCACCTATCATACAGCCAAAGGCAGGTGCAGTAGAGGGCCGAGGAGTAATACGAAATCCTACACACCTACGCACGCTAACCAAGGGCTGAGTGATCACTCGAATCGCAAGATCAATTGACTAGAAGCTACGCTAGACCCATGGAGGCGATGAGAGCGAGCATCAGCCGGCTGTTCCAGATGGTCCACGACGCCGGCCTACGGCCCGGCAGGTAGTATTGCTTGAGGCCGCCAGGGCGAGGGGCCGCTTGGACGACAGCTTCGCATCCTTGTTCGACGAGGTCCTTGTCGATTTCCTCGACAAGTTCACCATCGTCAAGAAGCTTGCGGATGACTTTGACGTAAGCCTCCAGCCGATGCGCCCAGGCTCTGCGATGCCCGCCACCCTCAACAGCCACTATGGTAACAACCTCTTCGACGCACTGGTGGCCCTGCGACTGCCCGCCGTCGCGCTGGAGAATGTCCACCTCGAGGTCGCGCTCGCCGCGCAGCGCCTGGCGCAGCAAGACACCATTGACATAATCGCCCACGTCTGCGCGCAAATCGTCCACAAGGACTAGTACATGCAAGAGGAGGACGATAGGACGCTGGCCTTCTGGGAGCGCAGGGCAACCTTGGACGACACTGTTCAGAAGCACGTTGAGCTCGCCGCCAACGCCACTGCTCCTCACACGTCGGTTGGTGACCCGGCGCACTAGGGCATGAGGATGTTGGTGAACATTGATGGATCCATATGTATTTTTATCCTTCCGTCAAATCCATGTAGTAGTATATGATACTACAGTAATTATCTTACCTTTCGCATCAACTTCATAATTTTCGTACGTACTCCATGCATGAATGGCGCCAGAAGCAAACTTCTCATTACTCTAGGCAAAATCGTTATTTTCTATCTATCGGTCGTGCCATGGAGCAGAACCAAATTTTACAAGTTACGAGTTCAAAAGGAAAAGCCTGCCGTGTTCGCGTCGCACCCACACACGGTTGGTCCGGCACGCCGCTCAATTGGGAATGCGTGCGGTGTTGCATTTTCACTTACAAGTGGGACCGTAGTTGAGCAAACCGACTATCGGCAAACCCCCACCCTGCCCACCGCACGATGGCTGAGAAAAGAGGACAGGAGGGAGAAGAGATGGCTATAGCATGGACTCCAAGAAAATTGTTGTCGGATGGGACTCGTCTGGGTGGCGTGTGCCGTACTTCTAGACGTGAATGCTAGTTATGGCCCATGCCACCCCACTATATCGAGCCTATATCGAGGTAAGTAGAACAAATTTTCTGCAGTCCGTGCTCAGCCCTCCTCTACCTCTCTTCTCAGCCAGCCAGCGGACGCACGGAGCCCATCATCTGTTTTCTCACATGCGGCCCCACATGTCAGTGAAAACACAAGAGGACCCACTAAACCTGCACATCTTTCACCTGGACGTGCTGGTGATGAAAAACAAATCCAACACGAGAGGTGGCAGCAAACACAAGATCCTTCTATTCAATTGCATCACAGTACACATCCGTGTATAGAAACTGATTTTTGAGTAATATCCATCCAGTCGAACCACGAAGGACGGCAACTGGCTTCTCGAAGATAGCAACAACATCATAGTTTTTGTAATTCCAAGAGCGGTTGGGAACTCGACAAATTGCTATCTTCAGTACACGACAGTCACCATGATCGTATTTGAACGCATGTAGATCATCTGTGTGCTCAACCTCAGGGCACTCGGAGATTTTTGGAAGTGGAATCTGCTGACGAGTGTACACATTCACAAGTTCCCACTCGCAATTGTACCCAATATAAACAACCCAATCTCCATTTGCGCCAGCCCAGGACTTACCCTTAAGCGATGGCATATTGACATCACACGTATCATTATCATGCGGCATCAACTTGCACAAGGCGAGGTCTCCGTCGTCCGCTCGCCAGCGAGCAGGGTCATGGCGAAGAAGATAGGGGAGATCAAACCGCTCCTTGACCCTTGGGTTCGTTGCAATGATGTTATTAGTTGAGTTGAGAATGGGCTAGAACGAACCTGCCATGCTAGCAAAGGTGATGACGTCGCACCGATCAATGAGTTCCTCCACCATGTCATCTTTTAGATCGGGGCAAGAATAACAAGGTCGTTTCCGGCCTGTTCCCTCAATGGAGAAGACGATCGAACAATGGCAGAAGAAAGGGTGAAGGGCTGAAGGAAAATGAGGAGGGAGAGGAAGAGCGTGTGACAGCAGTTCCATATCGAGAGGGAAAGGCGAAGAGTAGGTGGACAGTTGCGAGTTTGCCACGGTTCACGAAGAGGCGCCCCGTCCTACATGTCCGTTCAGAAATACTCCTACTACTCGCCGTCGTCTCACTGATATGTTGGAATGGGACCACATGTCAACGAAACATGATGTGTAATTTCTCATGCAAAATGCGATCTGGCCGCGTTGTCCCGAGGTGCCGCATTAGTTATCGACCTTTATTTTTTTAATGGCGTGCTGATCAGTTTTGAAGCACGACTTACTGGTACTGTACACAGAGAAAATATAAACTACACTACCACTACCCCACCTCCAGTACTAGTAGTATAAAAAAGATATATATAGGCTGGAACTTCAGCGCTTTCTTGCTAAGGGCTGCCCACTTGCTTCTCACACTACCACCCTCTCTCCAGATCTAAAAAAGATGGCCCCTCTCTCCCTCCTCACCGGTGGTCACAGATCCGTCGGGGAAGAAAAGGACGTGCAGCGTTGACGCACTCGTCGTCGACGAGCGAGGTCACGCACTGACGATAAGGCTGTCCTCTCAGACCTAGCGCCCGTGCGGGATGGCCTCCGTCCCCAAGCTCGCTGCAGTAGTGTGTGCGGAGGACGACGACCACGAGCGAAGCCACTTCCCGCCGACCCTCAGGTATGCTACCTCTTTTCGAGCCATAACCTTGTTTTATTGCCCCATCTGCTACGTCGTTGCATGTGGATCTTTTTCCACTCCACCATCTTCCCAATTTACTATCCTCTACTATGCTGGCCACGGAGACGAAAACCATAATTTGCACTATTAAAGGAAACCCTACTTCATGCAGACTAATCCATGTCTGGGTTGAATAAGGAAAGGAAGGGAGACTGTACTGTCCAAGAGAGTAGGCATCGAACCCGCATCTAGGTTGAAAAGGGGAAAATCAGTAGCTAAGGAATGAGTCTCGTGTCTCTTGGTTGAAGAAGGGTAGAAAGGCATGACAACGCAATAGAGAATGACCAGGTCGATCGGTTTATTGTCCTCGCATAGGAAAAAGGTGGCTAAAGAGAACAAAAATGGGACCGTAATCCACATATGCTGCTTGGATATTTGTTGCTCTGGGCAACCATACCTCGCTCACCACTCTGCGTCCATGGAGGTACATCGTACTAGTGCCTCCCATGCTCTTATTGCTACTTTTTTGCTGTTAGTATAACGCCAGCAGTCAAGTCAAGCAATGCTACTGCTAAAGTGATGCCACATTTAACTAATGTCGCTCTCAGTCTAATGCCACCCATAAATTTAAGCAATGCCATTTAATGTCACTGGATTATTTCAGGGTTAGCTGTTGATTGTGGATGTATTAAATATTTTTCAGCTATAAGGCATTCTAATGCTGTTGCACAACCAGTATACCAACGATGAAACTTGTTACTCCCGTCAGATTTTTGCACTGTTAATGCTTATAGATTACATACCTCACTTTCATGAGATAAGTTAATTTTTTTTGTATAGTGTCACCAAAATGCCAAGGCGCTGATGTCATTTTATTTTGGTTAAACTGCACAGACAATTATGAAGACAAGAGGAAAGCTCAAGAGTGGGCACCTCCTCCTCCGGCTGTTCTCTTGAGGAGGTCTGTATGTTTGTCTCTAATGCCTGTCGACTACATACCTGAAATCATGATGTAATGTTAAGTCATTTCCTTTTGTACAGTGTCACTGAATTGTCAAGGCGGTGATGGCATTTTATTTTAGTAGAACTGCACAAAATTTGCTTAAAAGAAGAGGAAAGGTCAGGAATGGCTCACTTTTCCAGAAAAAACTATGTATGCCTTCCTCACATCAGTCGTTGTTGCTTTATTTATTCCTTCAAACAGGTGGTTAGAAACAGTCTTTCTACCTTTTCCCATTAAGAAATTGGAATGCTTATATTTGTGAGTCTATGCTTCAACTAGTGCCACTTTTAGAGTAATCACACTTTCAATATCTATGCAAATAGGGATGCTCGATTTTAGTGGAACTGCCAAAAAAGTCCAACAGGTTCAACATTAGGAGCATGTTTTTTCCCAACCTTTATATCCAATTGGTGGCACTATGAGCTGTTCATTACGAAGGTACATGGTTTGCTACTATCTTGCTACTCTTTTTGTACTATCATTAGATAGTAATACTATTGGTTTGCATGTGAATTTATTGGCAGGGTGGACCTACTTTGGAGGTACAAGACAGGATTCAATGATTGGATGCTCAATTTCGGTTGTATCGATTTCACCTCTTCCATCACTTCGAACATGGATATCCTTGGTCTGATGAAGAATAGGCGCTATATTTCTACTCTGAACCAGCAAATCAATTCAGTATGAAATTGTCCAGGGCAAAACATAACTGTATCAGATTGTCCAGTGCAGAACATGACAAATGCTAAGCGGAAGAGACATGTTTAAACCGAAAATACAAGGTGTGGTCTATGTTTACTAGCTGCTTGATATTTGTGCAGACAGAGATGTCTGCCTGTTGCTATTTGGAAAACCAACAAAGTGCCCGCAATTTTGGTTGAACTGCACAAGAGAATAGTATAGTCACTACATGCAGTGCCATTTGAAAATAGACACAGAAAGATTGGATAGTCACTTCATGGACTGTAGAAAAGTAGTATTGTACTATTTATTGGACAACACTAGGTGCTTTATTGCTTTGGTCTGATTATACAATGGGCATCATTTTGCCTAAGTTAAAGTTTGTATTCCGAAAATAGTCTCGGCGTGTGATCGAGAGAAGACCAAATCATATTGCAGTGGATGTTCCTCCATCATGTCTGGTTCATTCCCATGGTTCCAGCTGTTGGTGAAACCACTTACGTTTGCAAGAGGAATTGTAGACTTCACAAAAAAAATTGTATTTCAGTCTGTACTGAATGTCGGCCAAGAGAAGCATCCATGTTAGTAGGAAGAACAGATGTTTTTTCTAGATATTTGCTTTTGGAGCTACATATTTGTATATGATCTGTGAGTCAGTGAGATGCATTAACATGTTGATCTTATGTATGGGAATCGTACTAGTTAGTTTTAGTTGCGACGCAAGATCCGAAATGGCTGATCTTTGCTTTTGGAGCTACATATTTGTATATGATCTGTGAATCATTGACATGCATTAACAGCTACTTATTTCTGTTCACTCAGTGTTTACAAGTTACTGATCGATCACTAGCTAGCCTACAAATGTGCTCCTGGCAGTTTTATTTGCGACGCAAGATGCGAAGTGGCAGTTTTTTGAATAAAAATGCCTACCTATGAAGAAACTGACAAGCTACACTATCGATCCTTCACGGATAAAAATGCCTACCTCTGAAGAAACTGACAAGCTACACTATCGACCCTACACGGATAAATAGTGGATCACGCACGTACTACCTCCTTTCCGGTTTGCAGGGCTCAATTCAAGAAATGACCTACTCGATCCTACACGAATAAATAGTGGATAACGCACGTACTAGTACCTCCTTTCCGGTTTGCAGGGCTTAATTCAAACCTCTCACCAACCAAGGTACTCCCTCTATCCGGGTTTATTAGTCCCGTGAGCAAAGCAGCAAGACCAAGGCATGGCAATAATTAACGGCATGCAGAAGTTTAAGCCTAATTAATTCCAACGATTTAAGTGGCTGCATGCGTGCCCTCGGCATGCAGAAGTTTAAGCCTAATTAATTCCAGCGATTTAACTGGTTGCATGCTGCTTCGTGTACTGCTTGCAAGCGATTCTGAGTGCCTGCATGCAGCCGGCCATAATTAAGGCAGCTAACTGATGCAAAAAAAGATACGCTTTAAATCCATGGAATCATTATTGACAAGGAGGGAGATGATTCGAGTGCACTCGTTTGACCGCCATGCCGGCGTGCGACCCAGACGGGACGGGACGGCACAGTCATAATTTCAGTTTCTCTAGTTTTCCACGGCAAGCTAGCGCGCTAAGCCATTATGCATTGAATTCCGATGACCGTCGCGCTACCTTCCGCCTATAAGTACTGTTTCTCGGCCTTCTCAGGTGTCACCGTGACCCAACTCGTCATATCCTCATAAGCCCCCACCGGCCCGACGTCGCTCGCCACGTCCGCCATGCCCTCGCCCGTCCGCGGTAGGCGACGCCGGAGGCGGTCACCGCCGGAACTAGTGTTCGGGTTTTCACCGGAAGGCAGACGGAGGGAGGAGGCATTCTATCTGTCTTCAGATGGCAATGCGGAGATCGAGGAGTTGTTGGAGCGCGACCGCATGGTGGAGGAGTAGCGTCTCGCCGATTTGCGCCGCCAGCGGGACATGGAGCTGCAGCGCACCGACGCTCTGAGTCGCGAGTAGAGCACCCACAACTGGGCCGACTACGTGGAGGCCTGCGCCCGACAAATAGCCCTGGAGGCTGTCGGGCACGTACGCGTTCGCGACGCCGATTTTTACTACCAGCTCGTGAAGTGGGTTTCCCGCTTGGAAGCTGAAGCTTCGGTGGACCACGCCGGCATGGAAAGGGCCAATGCGCACGAGCAACGTGCCCTATCGCACCTCTGGCAAGTCCGAGGCGAGGCGGAGGACGCCGGTGCCGACGTTTAGCATGGACAGCAGATGGTGGCCGACATCGTCTAGTTAGCTAAGAGTAAGTTAGTACTTGTACGCTACTAGAGTGTTACTGGGAGTAGATAGTTCACTTGGCTATGATGGTTGTCAACATGGAAGTTCAGTACTCTATATGTGGATCAGACCTGTTACTTTACTCTATATGTGCAATGGGCTGTTATTTTTTTAGATGGGTTGTATTTGTCCTCCATGGTTTAGAGGCTGACTTGTGGGCCTAGCAAGTTTACGCGTACACAATCAGAGATGATTGTACGTGGAGAGGATGACAGCAGGGACCCGCCAAGGTCATGGCAGTACGCAAGCAAGTGCCTCCTTATTTCAAGCCAATAAAAAATGGCTCCTCCTAGTTGATTTCTGACATCTGGGTCCCATGCCATTGTCAACATAGTCAATAAACGAGAGAATTGCACAACGAGCGGCTGGCACCAGGGACCCAGCAGCTCGCCCAGTTATTTTTGTTTTTGGTTAATTTGATAAATGCCACTCCAAATCTGGTGTATCCGAGAAATGCCACTGCAATTTCCAAACTTTGAAAAATGCCATTTCATGCCATTTCTAGTGGCATTTTTCGAAGTCTGGAGTGGCGTTTTTCAAAATTTGCAAACTGCAGTGGCGTTTTTCAAAGTTTGCAAAAATTGCAGGGGCATTTTTCAAAGTTTGGAAATTGCAGTGGCATTTTTATGAATCTCCATAATTGGAGTGGCATTTATCTAATTTGTTTTTCAGACGGAAGCAGGGGCTGTGCGGGACACTCTGGCCTGTCTAGACAGCCTTTTCTTTTATGTTTACCACAGACCAGCCCAGCAGTTTTTTTTCTTTCTGAAAATGGCTAGCCCAGTTTTTTGTGATTTGTCAAGTAAGTCACTTTATCAGGCCTGTTGGCTACAAATCTTTCAAGACGAGGAGAGTGGCCTATCAGTAATGAGAAATGGGCTGTACATTTTTAAAACACATCAAACCGGCAATTATTTTCAAATATCTTTTTTTCATTTCGAGATTTTAAATTGCATTGATTTTTATGTGGACAATTTATTGGATTTTATATGGATATACATTTATTTTTAAAATCAGTTTGAATGTGACTCGAAATTTTGGGATTAAAAATAGTTCAGACCGCTCCGACATATGCAAAATTTCGTATAATTTTTTAACCGTGGCCACAATATGGGCTGTAATGCTAACATAAAGAATATGGGCTCCAAAAAAACCCGTAAGAATTAGAAAATGGGCTGTAAATTATTTGAAATAATGGTAGATGGGCTGTACGCTGTTTTCCACAGATTTGAGGCTTTCCACAGATGGCTTGTATACTGTTGGATGTCCTTCCAACGGCCGTCGTCCTTCTTCAATATTTGCTCTTCCTGCTCCAGCCACTCAAACAAGCGCCGGCGGGACTTCCTGCTCCCTCCTCCCCAGGGCTGGCTGTGGTGCCGCGCAGGTCTCACCGCCCCACCGTACTCCCATCGCTGGCCTAGCCATCCCTCTACTCACCCACACCTACTGTTATTCTCCGGCGACGGTAGACGAACTAGTAAACCCTCATACAGTCGTACTCCCCGCCGAGTCTTCCCTGCCTCCGTGTCATTCCCTTCCTAGGCCTCGCCGTCGTCCACCGCCCTGGTGCTCTCGGCGTGGCGTGGTCAGCGTGGTCAACGACCGACATGCATCTGAAGTGGACTGTACGTGGAGAGGCTGACAGCTAGGTCCACGGCCGCACACCAGGAAATGCCTCCTTATTATGCGCAAAATAATGATTTCCTCCACCTGATATCTGGGACCCACCGAAACGGCCTCTGTATTTCGTGAAAAAACGTTACCGCCGCTGACAGCTCGGATCCACCAGCTATATCTTCGCACGCAAGGAAGTGCCTCCTTATTACGCACAAAAAATGAATACTCCCCCTGCTAGCTGGGACCCAGTATAGTGGGCCTACTAAGTTGACGGGGACGAAGGGCTTTGTCAACTTAGTCAATATGCATGATTCTACCTCGACTAATCGTACGATGTCCATCCAACGGCCGTAGTGCTTCTTCAACCTCTGGTCTTCTTGCTCCAGCCGCCCAAACCAGTGCCGGTCGTGCCGCCTGCTCCTGCCTCCCGTGGCCGGCTGTGCTGCCGCGAAGGCCTCACCGCCCCCATACTACTCCCACCGCTGGCCAGGCCATCCCTCCACTCCACTCACCCACACCCCCTGTTATTCTGCGGCGAAGGCAGCGCAGCCAAACCAGAGAACCCTTGTACTCCTCTCCGCGTGGGCATCCACTGCCGCGTCTTCCCCGGCTCCGCGTCGTCCCCTTCCTAGGCCTCGCCGTCATCCACCGCCGTGGTGCTGTCGGCGCGCCGTGGTCAATATGGTCAGCGACCGAATTCCATCGAAAGAATATTGTACGTGGAGAGGCTGACAGCTGGGTCCATGGCAGCCGCAAGGAAGTGCCTCCTTATTACGCGAAAAATAATTATTCCTCCACCTGATAGCAAGGACCCACCGGACGGGCCACCAGTATTTTGCTAAACAATCATTTCCCCCTGACTGCTGGGACCCACCGGACGGGCCACCGTATTTCGCAAAAAAACGTTCCCCCCGCCGTCAGCCCAGACCCACCGGAAGTGCCTCCTTATTACGCACAAAAAAATGAATACTCCCCCCGGCTAGCTGCGACCCACCTTGGTGGCAGGCTGACTTGTGGGCCTACTAAGTTGACGGGAACAAAGGGCTTTGTCAACTTAGTCAATATGAACGATTCTAGCCCAGTGACCGTACGATGTCCATCCAATGGCCGTAGTGCTTCTTCAACCTCTGGTCTTCTTCCTCCAGCCGCCCAAAGCAGCGCCGGTCGTGCCGGATGCTCCTGCCTCCCGTGGCCGGCTGTGCTGCCACGGAGGCCTCACTACCCCTACTATTCCCACCACTGGCCAGGCCCTGCGCGACGGCAGCCTCACACCACAGCCGAACCAGTGAACCCTCGTACTCCTCTCCACGCGCGGGGGGCTTCGACTGCCGCGGGTTCCCCGGCTCCCCGTCGTCCCCTTCCTAGGCCTCGCCGTCGTCCACCGCCCTGGTGCTCTCGGCGCGACGTGGTCTACGTGGTCAAGGAACGACTTCCATCGGACGTGGACTGTATGTGGAGAGGATGACAGCTGGGTCCACGGCCGCAGCAAGGAAGTGCCTCCTTATTACATGCAAAATAATTATCCCTCCACCTGACAGGGGGGACCCACCAGACGGGCCACCGTATTTCGCCCCCTGACTGTTGGGACCCACCAGCTACATCTTCACAGGCAAGGAAGTGCCTGACAGTCGGGACCCACCTGGTCGAAGCGTACGTAGCGTTGTCATTCTGGTCACGAACGTGTACGTACATATATACTGGTGGATGTAGAGGCACGCACGTGTCGTAGTAGAGCCGGCCAGGGTGCAAGACAGAAAATACGGCCACGTATGTGTACATACGGGCGGGGTCTCGAACGCCTACTCGCGCATACGTACGGCGATGGCTCGTGTACATGGCTGGGTCGGAACGGAGAAACACCGTCGTCGTCGTGTTCATGGCGAGGCAACGGAATGTGTGGTCGTGTTCATCGGGAGGGCTTGGATGGAAGAGGCGATAGAAACGAGGCCTGGCATACCACACAACGGAGGAAACGGACCTCCTACGGTCGAAACGGGTGTCCTGTTGATCGGGAGGGGTGTGGCGTACCACAAAACGGAGGAAACGGGCCTCCTACGGTCGAAACGGGGGTCATGTTGATCGGGAGGGGTGTGGCGTACCGCAAAACGGAGGAAACGGACTTGTGTTGGAGCGCTACGGTCGAAACGGGGGTCCTGTTCATCGGGAGGGGTGTGGCGTACCGCAAAACGGGACTCCACGGGATACTGTTCATCTCCACCGTCGACCCCCTTCAGCCTCCACGAGCTACTGTTCATCCACCGTCGACCTCCTCCAGCCTCCACGGGCTCCTGTTCATCCAGCCTCCACCGCGCGCTACTCCACCGGCTACTGTTCAACCACCCCTCCACCGTCTACTGTTCATCCAGCCCTCCACACCACGGGGTCCTATTCAACCACCCCTCCATGGGCACCCCTCCACCGTCTACTGTTCATCCTGCCCTCCACAACACGGGGTCCTGTTCATCCACCCCTCCACGGGCACGCCTCCACCGTCTAATGTTCATCCGGCGCTCCACCACACCACGGGGTCCTGTTCATCCACAGGCAACGCCACCGCTCACTGTTCATCCAAACCCCCCTGCAACGCTCACTGTTCATCCCATCGATCGGCTTCAGTTAGCAGCAGTAGCCAAGGAATCGCTCGATCAGGTTCAGTTAACAGCCATCGATCGATCGCTCAGGTTCAGTAACGCGTAGCCTGCAGTGCAATCGCTCGGGTTCAGTTAGAGCCCAACGCCTCGCTCGGGTTCTATAACGCCCCGAGACCAATGTGCCAGGTGTCATGCAGTTATTCGCTGTTGTTGCCTTGTCATTGCTTGCGTGAGATGCATTTGCATATCATGTCATCATGTGCATTTCATTTGCATACATTTTCGTCTCATGCATCCGAGCCTTTTCCCCGTTGTCCGTTTTGCATTTCGGCGCTTCGTTCTCCTCCGGTGGCCATTTCTACCTTTCTTTCGTGTGTGGGGATTAAACACTTCCGGATTGGACCGAGACTTGCCAAGCGGCCTTGGTTTACTACCTGTAGACCGCCTGTCAAGTTTCGTATCATTTGGACTTCGTTTGATACTCCAACGGTTAACCGAGGGACCGAAAAGGCTTCGTGTGTGTTGCGGCCCAACACCCTTCCAATTTGGCCCAAAACCCACCTAAGCCTTCTCCATCATCTAGATCGTTCGATCACGATCGCGCGGCCAAAAACCGCACCTCATTTGGACTCTCCTAGCTCCCTCTATGCCTATTTAAAGACCCCTCCGAATCCGGATCTTCTTCTCCCCCCGAAAACCCTAAAATTCTACCCGCGCCGGCCGGACACGTCCGCCCCGACCGGACGCATCTCCACGGACAACCGCCGCCTGCCACGTCACCGCCGCCGACCCCGCGCGCCGCCGCGGCCCGGGAGCCCAGATCCGGCCCCCGTGGCCCAGATCCACCCCGCCGCCGCCGCCTCCTTCTTCCCCGAGCGCCGCCGGCGCCCGGAGCAGCGCCGCCGCGCGCCATCGGCTGCCCCGCCGCCCGGTGGCCGGAGCACCTCGTCGCCGGCCCACCTTCGCCGCCCCGCAGCACTAGGCACCACCGCGGCCACCTCGACGGCCTCGCCGCGCCCGAGCCTCATGCCTCCCTCTCCGGCCATCTCCGCCGTCCGCCGCCCCTCCCCTCCGGCAACGCCCTCCGCCGCCATCGCCTTCCCCTCGCCTGGATCCGGCCGCCTCCATCAACTCCGGCGTCCCGCGCAGCTACTCCGGCGAGATCCGTGCTCAGTTGACTTCTATTTCGGGGTTGATTTTTCCTCTATGTCCCGAAATTCCAGATCCAAGTGCTCATGTTCATAGCCTCGTAACTTTGCATCCTAGCTCCGATTCATGCATATAGCATATCAAAATGTTCATCTCAGAGAGTACATCATTTCATTCCATTGCATCATTTTCATTTGAGTTTATCTTGATGCCCGAAATGCTGTTAGAAGAGGGCTACTTGAGATAATTGTCAGATCTGCTACTCCATTTAGGTTTTTTGTCATTTTATCCATGATTATTGTGTGCATGCTATGCCCTGATGCTCTACATATGTTTTGTTAAAGGTTTTTTCATCTTTCCAGAGGTGCAACCCATGTATTTTTGTGATGTGTGCGGTGACTAGCACAAGATTGCAAAGTGGTGCACTTGCTAATTCTAATTTCAGGGACTTAGCATTTCCACTAAGTCCTTGAGCTCTTTATTTCATATTGCCATATGTTCATGTGGTTTCCTAGCGATCCATGCCTCTTTTGAGGATGATCAGTAAGGATGTTTTGTTAATCTTGTAGTGCTCTATCCATCCATGTCTTCGTTTGCAATTATGGAGCACCCTAGCTTGAGTCAATCGAGCTCTACTTTTGCTACTTTGTGAATCTGGGCAGATTGTCAACTTGTTTGCAATTTTGCCGATGTTGTCGTAGTTGATCCGTGCATGCTATGCTATTGTTCTTGCCATGTCTAGCTTGCATTTTGTGCGTTCTTGATGGATGTATGCTTATCTTATCATGACTTACTCCGTATTGAGTGCATCGAGCTCGTAAACAGGCCTACTTGATATCTGTTTTCAGCATGCTCCAGTTTTCACTAAGTCTGAAACATGTTTGCCATATGCATTTTTGCCATGCTTGTTTGAACCTGATAATGGATGAATTGGCCGTAGCTCAATGCTAGACTTTTGTTAGGCATCATGAATGCATCCCTGCCATGTATTTGGTTGTCATGTTTGGGTGCTGTAGCATGTTCATCTCGTTGCATTTAGATGGCTACTTGCTATAAATCGTAGACCGGTTTCATATTTGAATCGCTTGCCATTTCCAAACCGTAACTCCGATCCCGACGTTGTTTATATCGTTTTCAAGCGATTTCATCTCATCTTTCCAGTGGCACACTTGGATCTCCAAGTTGAGGCCAGGTTCTTGCATTTCCTGTCATATCTTGCATATGCATCCCGCATCGCATCCCGCATAGCATATCATCATTGCTCCGTATTGTTTGTTCCTTGCACGTGGTTGATTGTGTCCTTGTTGCTTGTTTGTATTGTTTGGGTAGAGCCGGGAGACGAGTTCGCTAACGAGGAGCACGTTGAGTTTCCTTTCGAGGATCCAGTCAACTCTGACAACTGTGCAGGCAAGATGATCATACCCTCGAAATCACTACTATCTTTGGTATGCTAGTTTGCTCGCTCTTTTGCTATGCCAATGCTACGATGCCTACCACTTGCTTTCAAGCCTCCCAAATTGCCATGTCAAACCACTAACCCACCTTGTCCTAGCAAACCGTTGATTGGCTATGTTACCACTTTGCTCAGCCCCTCTTATAGCGTTGCTAGCTGCAGGTGAAGATTGAAGACCGTTCCTTGTTGGAACATTTATTTACTTGTTGGGATATCATTATATTGCCATGTTATTTTAATGCATCTATATACTTGGTAAAGGGTGGAAGGCTCGGCCTCTCGCCTAGTGTTTTGTTCCACTCTTGCCGCCCTAGTTTCCGTCATATCGGTGTTATGTTCCCGGATTTTGCGTTCCTTACGCGGTTGGGTTATAATGGGAACCCCTTGATAGTTCACCTTGATTAAAGCTTTTCCAGCAATGCCCAACCTTGGTTTTACCTTTTGCCACCTAGCCTCTTTTTCTCTTGGTTTTCCGGAGCCCGAGGGTCATCTTATTTTAAACCCCCCGGGCCAGTGCTCCTCTGAGTGTTGGTCCACCTGTCAGCTGCCGGTGGCCACCAGGGGCAACTCTGGGCTGGCCTACCCGTACCTAAGACAATCTGAGTGTGCCCTGAGAAAGAGATATGTGCAGCTCCTATTGGGATTTGTCGGCACATTCGGGCGGTGTTGCTGGTCTTGTTTTAACCTGTCGAAGTGTCTTGAAGAACCGAGATACCGAGTCTGATCAGAACGTCTTGGGAGGAGGTCTATTCCTTCGTTGACCGTGAGATCTTGTCATGGGCTAAGTTGGGACTCCCCTGCAGGGATTTGAACTTTCGAAAGCCGTGCCCGCGGTTATGGGCAGATGGGAATTTGTTAATGTCCGGTTGTAGATAACTTGAACCTTAACTTAATTAAAATGAATCAACTGAGTTTGTTACCGTGATGGCCTCTTCTCGGCGGAGTCCGGGAAGTGGACACGGTGTTGGAGTTATGCTTGCGCAAGTTGTTCTCTAGTTTCTCGCTCACGCTTTGCCTTCTCTTCTCGCTCTCTTTTGCGAATAAGTTAGCCACCATATATGCTAGTCGCTTGCTGTAGCTCCACATATTTTACCTTTCCTTACCTATAAGCTTAAATAGTCTTGATCGCGAGGGTGCGAGATTGCTGAGTCCCTGTGGCTCACAGATTACTATTACACCAGATGCAAGGCCTGATGATTCCGCTCCAGGAGACGCGCTCGAGCTCAAGTGGGAGTTCGACGAAGACCCTCAACGTTACTATGTTTCCTTTCCTGATGATCAGTAGTGGTGCCCAGTTGGGGGTGATCGGGACCATGTCGCTTGTTGGGTTATCTTTTATTTTGGCGCCGTAGTCGGGCCATGAGTGTTTGGATGATGTAACGTTATTTATGTACTTGATTGACGTGGCGTGTGTAAGCCAACTATGTTATCTCCCCTTTATGATTTATATTACATGGGATGTTGTGAAGATTGCCTAACTTGCGACTTATGCCTTCAATGCGATTATGTCTCTAAGTCGTGCCTCGACACATGGGAGCTATAGTCGCATCGAGGGTGTTACAGGTTCAGTTAGAGCCAACGCCTCGCACACATGCGCGTACGTGTACGAGAGAAACGCGAATCGCCCGGCCCCCGACCTCCCACCGTAACCGGGAACTCCCCAAAATTTTCCTCCCCCTCGCTTCTACCATGGTTTTTTTCGTCATGGACGGCCCAAAGAATGTCATGCAGCTCGTCTCTGGCCCACCCAGGACGAAAAGCCCATTTTCTATCATGATTTTTTTTCATAGAAGTAGGATCCCACCACATCTATGATGATACCCGGTTTTGTCACAATTATCGTCATAGAAGTGTCATATGTATGACAGAAAAAAAATTCGTTCAGCCCAAAATGTCACGGATGTGTCTTTTTTTGTAGTGGTTGATCTACCACGAGATCGTAATGGCTAAACCCTGGATGTCTATCTTGTATGATTATGACTGCCTATACAGACTAAACCCTTCCAGTTTATATAAATACCGGAGGGGATTAGGGTTTGTACAGAGTCTGTTTACAGAGAAAGGAATCTTGATACCCGACCGCCAAGCTTGCCTTCCACGCCAAGGAGAGTACCATCCGGACATGGGGGAAGCCTTCTATCTTGTATCTTCACGGCCCACTAGTCCAGCCCATGTCACATAGCCCGGACGCCCGAGGACCCCCTAATCCAGGACTCCCTCACCGAGGGCCAGCGCCGGCCACTGCGGCCATTGGGGGCTGGCGGCGGGCGGGTGCTGCAGCAGCCATTAGTGATGTAGAGGCCCTGCAAGCGCCGTGGGGTCCGATTATCATGGCATGGCGGCCGACCCGGTCACGGCGGCCGGCGGCAAGGGCAGCGGCGGCCCGTAGGGGCTGGCCAGGTAGAGTCGTATACCTTGGACGGCGGTGATGAGGTCGTTGAGGACCCCGGTCATCTTTGCCGGGGAGTACACGGCGGCGGGTGGCATGGTGGAGGGCGGCGTCTGGCCGGTGGAAGCGCCGGTGGTGGAGCCCAGCAGCGCGTCGGGGACGGCCAGCAGCACGGTGGAGAGGGCGAGCGACACAGTGGAGTGGGTCGGCGATGCGTCGGTGATGGGCAGTGGTGGGGTGGGCAGCGGTGGGGTGGGTGGTGGTGCAGACATGATCGGAACCGAGCTACCAGATACCAAATTGGTAGGAGCTAGGACCCTAACCGGTCTAGGGCATAGGTTGTACGGGAAGGAGGAGGGTTGACGAGGACTCGAGCGCGGCTGCCGGCGGTGGGGCGCCGTGGCGCGATGAAGAAGAGGCGGCGGTGGTGCAAGGCGTGGCTAGGGTTTACGGTCCGTCTCCTCTGGTAGATGGGCAATAAGATTTGTCTTATTGCTTAATTCTCAAAAGAGTCTTACAAGTTATTTATATAACCTCGATGCAAAAATAAAAATAAGATAACTTGTGGGCTAAGCCCCTAACTAAACCTGCCCGGTGGGCCTCCTACGGGCATTAGTCTATCTGGTCATAACAGACGCTGATGGTAGTGTTACTATCCACAAAGCTCGAATTGTGGCAAAAAGTTTTTCGACAAGTTCAAGGTGTTGACTACGATAAGTTTTTATCACTCGTATCCATGCTTAAGTCTGTCCAAATCATGTTAGCAATTGCCGCATTTTATGAAATCTAGAAAATGGATATCAAAACTGCATTCCGTAATGGATTTATAAAGAAGACTTGTATATGATGCAACCAGAAGGTTTTGTCAATCCTAAATGTGCTAATAAAATGTGCAAGCTCCAGCGATCCATCTATGGACTGGTGCAAGCATCTCGGAGTTGGAATATACACTTTGATGAGTCGATCAAAGCTTATAGTTTTATACGAACTTACGGTGAAGCCTGTATTTACAAGAAAGTGAGTGGGAGCACTACAACCTTTCTGATAAGTATATGTGAATGACATATTTTTGATCCGAAATGATGTAGAATTTTCTGGAAAGCATGAAGGAGTGTTTGAAAGGAGTTTTTCAAAGAAATACCTCGGTGAAGTTGCTTACATATTGGGCATCAAGATCTATAGAGATAGATCAAGATGCTTGATAAGATTTTTCAATGAGTACATACCTTTACAAGATGTTGAAGTTGTTCAAAAGGGAACAGTCAAAGAAGGAGTACTTGCTTGTATTGCAAGGTGTAAAATTGAGTAAGACTCAAAACCCGACCACAACAGAAAATAGAAAGAGAATGTAAGTCATTCCCTATGCCTCAGCCATATGTTCTATAAAGTATGCTATGCTGTGTACCAGACCTATTGTGTACCTTGCCATGAGTTTGGCAAAGGGGGTACGATAGTGATCCAGGAGTGGATCACCGGACAATGGTCAAAGTTATCCTTAGTTAGCTAAGAGGACTAAGGAAATATTTCTCGGTTATGGAGGTGATAAAGAGTTCATCGTAAAGAGTTACGTCGATGCAAGCTTTTACATTGATCCGGATGACTCTAAGTCTCAATCTGGATACATATTGAAAGTGAGAGCAATTAGCTAGAGTAGCTCCATGCAGAGCATTGTAGACATAGAAAATTTGCACAATACATACGACTCTGAATGTGGCAGACCCGTTGACTAAACTTCTCTCACAAGGAAAACATGATCACACCTTAGTACTCTTTGGGTGTTAATCACATAGCGATGTGAACCAGATTTTTGACTCTAGTAAACCCTTTGGGTGTTAGTCACATGGGGATGTGAAATAATCACATAAAGATGGGAACTATTGGTGTTAAATCACATGATGATGTGAACTAGATTATTGACTCTAGTGCAAGTGGGAGACTGAAGGAAATATGCCCTTGAGGCAATAATAAAGTTGTTATTTTATATTTCCTTATATCATAATAAATGTTTATTATTCATGCTAGAATTGTATTTACCGGAAACTTAGTACATGTGTGAATACATAGACCAAATAGAGTGTCCCTAGTATGCCTCTACTTCACTAGCTCGTTAATCAAAGATGGTTAAGTTCCTGACCATCGACATGTGTTGTCATTTGATGAACGAGATTACATTATTAGGGAATGATGTGATGGACAAGACCCATCCGTTAGCTTAGCATAATGATCGTAAAGTTTTATTGCTATTCCTGTCTTCATGACTTATACATATTCCTCTGACTATGTGTAGCGACCAGACCTCAAACAGTCTGATCTCTGTGCTCCGGTGTCATCCCTGGATCAGTAATGCTGACACCACACAGTACTCGGAGGATTTATAGCAGAGTAGCAATCACACACTTATTACATCGAGTGTCTCAAAAGAGAACTTATTACAATAAATATGGCTTAAGGCCATCTAATAACGATAACAGCGGAAGGCTTGGAAGATAAGTGAGTCCATCAACTCCAACGGCATCACTGAGTATAGAACCATGACCTAAAACTCCTTAATCATCGTCTGAAAAGTCTGCAACATTAACGTTGCAGCCCGAAATGGGTCAGCACATGGAATATGCTGGCAATGTAACACATAGAGAGTAATGGAATGAAACAACTATACTATATGCATATTTGGCTGGTGGAAAGCTCTATGGTTAAAGTTTTGCGTAAAGCCAATTTTTCCCTACTTCAAAGGAATAAAATTTATTTAACTATCATGGTAGTTGTTAAACATTGAGAATGGTTGACAGCATTCTCAATCCCAATTAAGCATCATCTTTAAACATAACCCAACAAAATTAATTTAGAGTAACATGTTGAGATTCACATGATAATTCAGGTACTAGATACTCAAGATGTCCATAACCGGGGACACGGCTAACCATGATTAGTTTATTACACT
>NC_053023.1:369917213-369932777 GCF_003073215.2 Triticum urartu | reverse complement strand
GTAATGATAGAGATGATCTAGAGAAATTGCTACAAAAGTATAAAGAAAAATCTCTGAATGCTAGAATGAAATGTGATCCTAAGTTTGCTAGTTCACCTATCTTTATTGATGATCAGGATTATGAATTCTCTGTCAACCCAGAGCTAATTACTCTTGTTGAATTTGATCCTTTCCATGGTTATGAAACTAAAACTGTTGTGGCACATCTTACTAAGTTGAATGATATAGCCACCCTTTTTACTCATGATGAGAAAACTCGCTATTACTTTATTCTCAAATTATTTCCTTTCTCATTAAAGGGTGATGCTAAAGCTTGTTACAATACTCTTGCTCCTGGTTGTGTGCGTAGTCCCGAGGATATGGTTTATTACTTCTCTCAAAAACATTTTCCTGCTCATATGAAACAAGCTGCCTTACAGGAAATATTTAACTTTGTGCAAACTAAATAAGAGAGTCTCCCACAAAATTGGGGGAGGCTTTGCAAATTACTTAATGCTTTGCCTGATCATCCTCTTAAGAAAAATGAAATACTTGATATCTTCTGTAATGGACTAACTGATGCTTCTAGGGACTTCCTAGATAGTTGTGCTGGTTGTGTTTTCAGGGAATGAACTATTGCTCAAGCTGAAGAATTATTGAATAGCATATTGAAAAATTATGATGATTGGACTCTTCCTAAACCACCGCCTAAACCCACTCCTAAGAAGAGGGGTATATTATATCTCAGTCCTGAAGATATGCAAGAGGCAAAGAAATCAATGAAGGAAAAATGTATTAAAGATGAGGATGTTAAAAATTTACCTCCTATTGAAGAAATACATGGGCTTAATACACCACCACTGCCTAAGGTGGTAGAGGTAAATTCTCTTATGAAGTTTAATGATAATGATAATCCTCACAATATGCATCCTAGTCAATGCCTTTATGAGTTTGAAAACGACATTAGAAAACAAGATCACTTCAATGCAAATGTTATGAAACAATTGAAATACAATTCTGATATGATTGCTCGCTTGAGTGACTTGTTATTTAGAATCTCAAATGATGTTAGAGGTGTTGGAAAATATGCTTCTATGGTTCAAACTCAGTTAGAACAAGTTGCTAAATCACAAAGGGGATTACTTGATGAAATGAATCACAATATGCATGATTTTGCTGTTAGAGTTGCAACTAGAGGAGGTAAAATGACTCAGGAACCACTTTATCCTTAGGGACACCCAAAAAGAATTGAACAAGATTCACAAAGAGCTAACACTAGTGCACCTAGTCCTAATAGAAATAAAAAGGAAAAGGAAAATGATAGGACTTTGCACACTTCTAGTGAACCTGAAATAGAAAAACCTCCTGATAATGAAACTCGTTCTGGTAATGAACACTCACCTAATGATAATGAAAAAGATAATGATGAGGATCATGAAGACACTCAACCCAACAACAAAAAAGAACTAGATAATGATGTTGAGATAGAACCACCTGTTGATCTTGATAACCCACAACCTAAGAATAAAAGACATGACAAAAGAGACTTTGTTGCTAGAAAACACGGTAAAGAAAAAGAACCATGGGTTCAAAAACCTATGCCTTTTCCACCCAAATCAACTAAAAAGAATTACGATGAAGAATTTGAACGTTTTTCTGAAATGCTAAGGACGGTCTTTTTGCGTACTCGCTAGACTGATATCCTGAAAATGCCTCCTTATGCAAAGTATATGAAAGACATCATCAAAAATAAGAGAAAAATACCGTATGCTGAAATCTCCACTATGCTTGCTAATTATACTTTCAAAGATGGAGTACCTAAAAAACTTAGAGATCCAGGAATACCAACTATACCTTGCTCTGTCAAAAAGAATTATGTGAAAACTGATTTGTGTGATTTAGGAGCAGGTGTTTGTGTTATGTCTTTCTCTTTATATAAAAGACTTGATTTGAATAAACTCACACCTACTGAAATATCTTTGCAAATGGCTGACAAATCAACTTCCATACCTATCGGTATCTGTGAGGATGTGCCCGTTGTTGTTGCTAATGTTACTATTTTGACTGACTTTGTTATACTTCAGATGCCTGAGGATGACAACATGTCGATTATCCTTGGTAGACCCTTCTTGAATACTGCAAGGGCTGTTATTGATTGCAATAAAAGCAAGGTCACTTTTCATATTAATGGTAATGAGCATACGGTGCACTTTCCGAAGAAACAATTCCAAGTGAATGGTATTAATGTTATTGAAAAATCTCCGGCAATCACTATTGGAAGTTTCAAATACCTCTACCTACTGTCAAAAAGAAGTATGAAATGCTTATTGTTGGGGAAATGCATATCCCCATTGAGGTAACTTAGTGGTTTACGAAAGTTATTCGGTTTCATGCTAATCGAAAGTGGTTGTTAATAAGACTTGATCAACCTTATTAATGGATCATTTTTGAACGGTATTAAGTTGATGAATTTAGTAAGAACTATGTTTTGTCCCTACTATTTATTCTCTGTTTTTATCAGTTAAATAAAATAAAATTCCATGCTTTGTCTGTTTTCTGAATTCCCCATGCGATAAAAATTGACCCAGAAATAAAAGTTCTCAGAATGCCCTGAAAATTTAATACAATTTTTTTCTGAATATTTGAGAATTTTTGGTGCAATAAACATCAGAGGGAGGTGCACCAGGTGGGCACAACCCACCTGGCGCTCCAGCACCCCCGGCCGCCCCTGGTGGGTTGTGGTCCCCATGTGGGCCTCCTCACTTATCTCTTCATCCCACATTGTCACCTACCTCCAGAAAAAAAGAACTCTTGCTCTCTCTCTCCCGTGTTCTTGACCTCAAACCCGAGGATTTCGATCTCTTTGCTCGAAGATCCGTTTCTGAAACTGTTTCGGGGGATTGTTGCTTGGTATGTGACTCCATCATTTTCCCAATTAGTTTTTGTTTAGTGGTTTATACTTTGAATAAATAGCTACTCTTGGTGCTGCTATAGATGTGCTTGCATGTTCAATTCTTAGTGTTCTAAGTAGTTTGAATGCTTGCTATGGCCTCTATGTATCCCTATGAGTAGTTGCTACCAATTTTGTGAAGTTTTGTTGGAAAAATTTGTGAACTAAAAATTCAGATTTTTGCTCATAGGAAAAATTGTATGCGGACATGAATATCTTTAGGAAATTTGGCTCTAAGAAGAACTCCAAGGGTGTTATTGGGGACTCTTCTGACAATGATCTCCAC
Organism: Triticum urartu; assembly: GCF_003073215.2. Taxonomy (NCBI): domain Eukaryota; kingdom Viridiplantae; phylum Streptophyta; class Magnoliopsida; order Poales; family Poaceae; genus Triticum; species Triticum urartu. The sequence continues at coordinate 369,929,562 of NC_053023.1, read as the reverse complement.
CCTCCGAGGTTGGCGGAGGTATAGCTGTGCGAATAGCCGCACATCCCGTTCCTGCAAGAAGCCGGAATTCATGAGTTCATGAAATTGATTGCCAATGCCGGTCTCACCGACTTCATCCTAGATGAGTGTGGACAGCACCAAATCCTCACAAATGTCTTTCTTCAAAGTTTTACATTCTTGCCTACAAATAATCCTCCTGAAGTGAGCTTTGACTTATATGCCGAAAACCACCAGATACCACTTACTGAATTTTGTGACATATGCATGATCCCGTTTGATGAGAGCTTGGCAGAGCCTAGGCCGGCTAAGTTTAAGGATTTCTGTCGTACTTTGACAGTGGGTGATGAGAGGAGAGTGTCAGCCATCACTGCCCATGGCTTACATTTTCCTGTTGTTCGTTACTTTGCACTTTTTATTACCAAATGCTTGCTTTCTAGGGAGAAGGTGGGTGCACTTAGTTCACCAGACCTTGCTGTTTTACATCGTGCAATAGAGGGCGGCAACACTTATAGCTTGGGAGCTATTGTGGCTCGTCACCTCCATCTTAATAAATCTCAAGGGAAAATACATGGTGGGATTTTTGCTACTCGTTTGGCGGCTCACTTCGAGGTGGCAATATGCCCCCATGATGTCCCTCTTACCACAGTTTACCTAGACCGTGCAGCCATGGATCACCATCACTTTCTTGCACATGATCATTCTGATATTGCCATTCCTTATAACTTGGTTTATAGCGTTGACACTCGTGATGTTATCCCCTTGCCTGCACCTGCTTTGTTTGATTCTGTTGCCAGGGGAGGATACCGGATTATGCCTGCAGACATCCTTGCCTACTGGAACACTCAGGCTGCTGCTGAGGCTGCACAGGCACCTCCGCAATGGGATGAATGGATGCCCAGTCCTCAGGATCCCTACTGCCCTCCAGGATACTGACTGATTACCAACTTAGGCCAAAAGCCTAAGTTTGGAGGAGTACGTATGCTCACCGACATTATATTGATGTTCACATATCATTCCATTTGTCGGTGTTCACACTTTTTCATTGTATCATCCATGCTTAGATTTATTTTCTTGCTTTCTTCTTGTGTGTTTGAAAAACTTTAGAAAAACCAAAAAATAGTTGTAGTAAATTTACTTTCTATGCATGCTTAGTAGTAGTACTAAAAAGAAAACCCAAAAGATTTCCTTGTTCTTCTTTTGCTTGTTGTGATCTTTCCCGTATAAATAGTTTTTCTCGTTTTTGCTTTCTATTTGCTTGTTGAATAAAACCAAAAACTCCAAAAATATTTCAGTGTGTTTCTCTGAATTTCTTTTCTTTTTTTATTCGAGTTGTACCGAGGAGAAGAGCATGATGAAAATGTTGATTGGCTCCCATATGAATAACTGGTGAACTAATAAAGAGGCCATTTTACCTTGTCTTCTCCTATTGAATAAAATGTTTTGCAGATTCTAGCTTAGTCCACGACACTCTTGCACTATTATTATTATTTTCATATCATTCGGTCGTGCAAGTGAAAGGCAATAATGACAACATTCGATGAACTGGCCGTGGCAAAGAGAAACTGGTATGAACTCGACTTGTTCTGTGTGTGTAAATATGTTTAACCTAGTATCCAGGCTTCATCCCATTATGATTAAACATGTTTGCAATGACAAATAGAGATTATAGTTTCTCATGCCATGCATAAGTAGCTGGGAGTTGATAATGATTTATCTTGGATATCAAAATAGCGTTAAAATGATTGTGATGTAGTATGATGATAAAGTATCCTCCTCTGAATGTTCGAGTGAACCGACTTGGTACATGTTCATCCATCTAGTTGAATCAAAACCAACATAGCCTCTATAATGTTTATGTTCATGGTGTTCATATAATACTCATACTAGTTTCCAATGTTACTTATGCATAATGCCTGGTCATGATCGTTGTTGCTCTCTAGCTGGATGCTTCCCAATCTTAATTGCTAGCCTTCGCCTGTACTAAGTGGGAATTCTGCTTGTACATCAAAAACCTTGAACCCAAAGTTATTCCAGATGAGTCCACCATACCTACCTATATGCGGTATTACCCTGCCATCCTAAGTAAATTTGCATGTGCCACCTCTAAAAACTTCTAAAAAATTATCCGTTTTGTGTGCCTGGATCGTTCATGGAACGACAGGAGGTGGTCGATATCTTCCGTGCTAAGCGGGATATCCTGAGGTCGAGTGTTTATTCACTCGCCATCGCACGAGGAAATGGGTGGTAATAGGGATGCCCAGTCCCAAACTGCAAACATGAAAAGGAGTTCATCTCTTGAATAATCAAACAAAAACTCCCGATGGAGTCAAAACCTTTACTTTTTGCTTGGGAACCGCCACTAGCGTGCTTAGCATGGAAGATGTTGATAACTGATGGTCGTGAAGTGAATGAGAGGGGTGCATGTCTCAAAATATCATTTACCTCCGTTTTAAAAACTAAGCTCTGGCACCTCTGCAAATCATTGCTTCCCTCTGCAAAGGGACTTTCTATTTACTTTTATGTTGTGTCATCACCTTCTAAAAAACAAGCGCCAGAAACTGAGTAGAGCACAGCTGTCATGATTTATGCATTGTGTGTAGCTAATGTTGGGTGCATCATGACTGGATCTTTTCTACCATGAATTACAATGTTTAGTCACTGCTTGAACTTTGTGGGTTCTCTGCATTTATGTTTTGCGGTCTCATAAAGGGCTAGTGAGATACCACTATTGTCATATTATATCATGGTTGTTTTGACAACATGTTGCTGTTTGAGATATCTTATTATTGCTCGCTAGCTGATTATGTCATTGATATGATTCATTATAATCTTTAAGAGTTATTGTCGACATGGTTAGTTATAATGTTGGCTGAAAACCTGGGTGTTTTTAAGCTTATTTATGCAAACAAGAGCAAGAGAGTTCGTAAAAGTTTTTCTTTCTCACTTTCAGTTTATCAACTGAATTGCTTGAGGACAAGCAAAGGTTTAAGCTTGGGGGAGTTGATACGTCTCCAATGTATCTACTTTTTCTCACACTTTTCCTCTCGTTTTGGACTCTAATTTTCCTGATTTGAGTGAAACTAACACCGGACTGACGTTGTTTTCAGCAGAACTACCATGGTGTTGTTTTTGTGCAGAAATATAAGTTCTCAGAATGGAACGAAACTTATTGAGGATTTTTTATATCAATAATAAGAATTACTGGAGCCAAGACCCACCAGAGAAGGGCCCTTGGGTGGGCACAACCCACCAGGGCGCCCCCCTCTCCTGGCTCGCCCAGGTGGGTTGTACCCACCTGGTGGCCCTGCTGATGACCCCTTGATGCTATAGAATCACATTATTCTAGAAACAAAAATCAGGGGACAGAATTATCGTGATCCACCAGACGGAGCCGCCGCCAGGCTGTTCTTCCTTGGAAGAGCAGACCTGGAGTCCGTTAGGGGCTCCGGAGAGGGGGGGTATTCGTTCTTCGTCATCACCACAACCTTCTCCGTCGCCAATTCCATGTTGCCCCCCACCGGGAGTGAGTAATTCCTTCGTAGGCTCGCTGTCGGTGAGGAGTTGGATGAGATTCATCATGTAATCAGGTAGTTTTGTTAGGGCTTGATCCCTAGTATCCACTATGTTCTTAGATTGATGTTGCTATTACTTTGCCATGCTTAATGCTTGTCACTTTGGGCCCGGGTGCCATGATTTCAGATCTGAACCGTTTATGAATTCATCATTATATCCATGTTTTAGATCTGATCTTGCAAGTTATAGTCCACTTACTACATGTTATGATCCGGCAACCCGGGAGTGACAACAACCGGGCCCACTCCTGATGATGACCGTAGTTTGAGGAGTTCATGTATTCACTATGTGTTGATGCTTTGTTCTGGTTCTCTGTTAAAAGGAGGCCTTAATATCCCTTAGTATCCAATATGGACCCGCTTGCCACGGGAGGGTAGGACAAAGATGTCATGCAAGTTCTTTTAATAAAGCACGTATGACTATTTACGGAATACATGCCTACATTATATCGATGAACTGTAGCTAGTGCCATATTGCCCTAGGTTATAACTATCTCATGATGAATATCATCCAACAAAGTCACCTATCCAATGCCTACGAACTTTTCCATATTGTTTCTGCTAAGTTACTCCTGCTATCATCACTATTACACTTGTTACAAAATTATTGCTATCACTATTTACTGTTACTGTTGTTGTTGTCACTACTATCAAAACTATCAAACTACTTTGCTACTGATCACTTTGCTGCAGATAATTAACCTCCAGGTGTGGTTGAATTGACAACTCATCTGCTAATACCTTCAAATATTCTTTGGCTCCCCTTGTGTCGAATCTATAAATTTGGGTTGAATACTCTACCTCGAAAACTGTTGTGATCCCCTATACTTGTGGGTTATCAGGTTGTTTCTTCGGAAAGTGTATTGTATGCTCATTACCATTAACATGAAAGATGACATTACCTTTGTTGCAATCAATTAACAGCCTCTGCAGTATTCAAAAAGGGTCTGCCAAGGATGATCGACATACTGTCGTCCTCGGGAATATCAAGAATAAAAAGTCCGTTAAGATAGTAATGTTTGCAACCACAACAGTCACATCCTCACAAATACCGATGGGTATAGCAATTTATTTATCAGCCATTTGCAGAGAGATTTCAGTAGGTGTCAACTTATTCAATTCAAGTCTACGATAAAAATAGAAAGGCATAACACTAACACCAGCTCCAAGATCACATAAGGCAGTTTTAACATAGTTTCTTTTAATGGAGCATGGTATAGTTGGTTCTCCGGGATGTAACATCCCAAATTTTCAATTTGGAGTGTTATACATTAGATCATCTTGCATATCATATTTTTATTTGCTTCAGGCTTGATCCTAGAAATTCTACGCAACTCAAGGACCCTCGGAGAGAGTTGGGGATTTCATGATTTTCATATTTGAGTTTTCTCAAATTTTGAAAACAGGATCATTTGATTTTATTTATTTTATCTTCAATTATTTCTATTACAAAAATATGAGAGAGGGAATAAAATGACTTTCCCAAAATAAAGAAATATTGAGGATTTAATAATAAAATCAAATAAGATTTTATTTTGGAGTTATTTGCTATTTTATTTGAATTTAGGAAAAATGTGTGTTTTTCAAAGTTGCATTTAGGCCCCAAATAAATGTTCATCCTGTTCGGCTTGATTTTAGAAGCCGGGGAAAATTTATTTCGGGATTTTTGGATTCCGTTTAGTATTTTCTTTATTTGTTTTCCTGCGCGTAAATTTTTTTTAAAAACGCAACCGACTTAGAGCCGGTTTCGACCCGGACTCTTCCGACCGGGCCTTTATATAGCGCCGACCCCGAGCCTGTTAACCCAAGCCGCCGCCCTGCACCGAAACCCTAACCCTAGGCCGCCGCCGCTGCCGCGCGCCACCGCCCCGCCGCCCGACGCCGCATGCCGCACCGCACCACCACCCTGCACCGCCCCACGCCCCGCCTGGCCACCGCCGGAGCCCCCCCGCCGCCGCCGCCACCGGTTTTTCCTAGAAAACCGTTCGGTTTTCGCCGGTTTTCGATCGGTTTTTTAGATTTGTTTTTTAGATAGATCGGTTTTTTCGGTTTAGTTCATTTAGCGAGCGTTCGCTCGTTCGTTCGTTTTAATGGACGCGTTCATCGTTTAGTTCCAGATAACGAACGTTCATTCGTTAATCTGTTCGTCGTTTTTCTTTTTCTCGGATTTCCAGCGATTATTTATGATCGCGATTCCAGATCCGATTTTCGTTCTAGTATAACTTTTCGCTCGTTTATCGGAATCAGGCGATTCAAGCGCCTGGAGTTTCGTCTCGAAACCCTCTTTCCGTTTAAACAACTCAAACAAGTTTTTGCCTCTATAAAATTTGACTTAGATCCAGATTAGTAAACGAAGCTTGTGTCTTTCGCCGTTTGACTTTCGTTGCTTCGTTTGATTTGATTCTTTTTCCAAACCGGAGTTCTTAAGTTGAACTTTCTGGTTATCTCTTATTTGAATTTTACCCTTGCATTAGATGAGTACTTATTGTATGCTTGTTTGTCTGTGATAGAGTACACGGAGTGCGCCGCTTGCTACTTCGAATCGCTAGGTTTCACGGATCATCAGCAAGGCAAGTAACACTTTGATCATACCTCCTACTATCCAGTTTTTATTGCATTAGATCAATCCTCAAACATTGCATGATTAGGATCTAATTAAATTGTGGGTTGGGAAGTAGATGAGGTAGTACCTATTACCTGTTTTATTATCAAACCCTTGGGAGTTACTGCTACATTGCTTATATTGCCATTCTATGCTTGTATACGTGGATTGGGTGAGTGTATTCATGACAGATGTGAGATTGTTAAATTAATTGTTTATTTAAGGTGGCAACTTAAACACACATCTGGGTGGATTGAGGCACCTGGGTATTACAGCGATTGCCTGTTTTTATTTATGGACCGCCACCCAGGCTCAAAGGGATCATGAGATTATTCATGCTAGAAACTTCCGTGTGCAGCCACAAGCTACTATGGGCTCTAGCATAGTTGATTAAGTCGTGCGAACTCTTACAGTGGTAGACTAGCAGATGTAGGGGAAAGTAGGTGTAACGGTCTACCCGATCGTAAGGTGCTAGTGCTTCTGAAAGACTATGTCTCGGTCATCCGTTTCTCAAACACCATGTAGTGCGAGAATCCCAACGGAGGAGATCGAGTCTTGTGGGGAAAAGTGCGCAAACCTCTGCAGAGTGTATAAACTAATCATGGTTAGCCGTGTCCCCGGTTATGGACATCTTGAGTATCTAGTACTTGGATTATCATGTGAATCTCATCATGTTACTCTAATTAATATTGTTGGGGTATATATATATATATGATGCTTTAATTGGGATTGAGAATGCTGTCAACCATTCTCAATGTTTAACAACCACCATGATAGTAATTAAATTTATTCCTTTGAAGTAGGGAAAAATTGGCTTTACGCAAAAACTGTAACCATAGAGCTTTCCACCAGCCAAATATGCATATAGTATAGCTGTTTCATTCCATTACTCTCTATGTGTTACCTTGCCAGCATATTCCATGTGCTGACCCGTTTTCGGGCTGCAACGTTAATGTTGCAGACTTTTCAGACGACGATTAAGGAGTTTTTAGATCGTGGTCCTATACTCAGTGATGCCGTTGGAGTTGATGGACTCACCTATCTTCCAACCCTTCCGCTGTTATCGTTATTAGATGGCCTTAAGCCATATTTATTGTAATAAGTTCTCTTTTGAGACACCCGATGTAATAAGTGTGTGATTGCTACTCTGCTATAAATCCTTCGAGTACTATGTGGTGTCAGCATTACTGATCCAGGGATGACACCGGAGCATAGAGATCAGACTGTTTGAGGTCTGGTCGCTACAGAGATGGTATCCGAGCACACGCTGACTGTAGGACACGACCACTAAGCTAAAGACCTAGATCACTACTCACTCTCTTCTCTTCTGACCTCTCATCTTTTCTACTCTTTAGGATGGCGGATGCAAGGAACAAGTTCACACAACCAGATGAAGATACACCCTTTGGACGCCACTTGAAGGAAGTCACTAGATACCTGAACATAGGAATACCAAGCTTCACGGGACCCTACAACGCCACTTTACCTGAAGAAGAGCGCTGGATGATTCAAGTTCAAGTTCCAGGAAGGACGTTCATGCCAGTCACTGAGCCCATAAAATTTTCTTTTGATGCACCAACTTGGAGTCTAGGAAAGAGTATGGCAGCTCACATCGCCATGGGACGCATTGGAGAAGTCTACCGCAAGGATCTCAAGGATACTATCTACCAGATTTGTGGGCGCCGAGATGAACACTGGGAGATGATCAGCACCAGGAAGGATAGATCAATCGCAGCTTTTATCCAGGAGCTAAACCAGCACATTCGACGATAGGAGAACCAGATGTGCGCCGACATGATAGATCTGAAGAAGGCTAAGACTAGAATCAAGGAACTGGAGGAAGAACTCAAGGCTACACGTGAAGATTATGAAGAAGAAATTGAAGTATTGGTGGAGAAGAATGACGATCTGATCAAGAAGATTGGAATATTTATGGGAGGCCCGACACCAGTAGATGAAGACGAAGAACCCAAGGAGATTAGCCCGGAAGACTACATCATCATTGACGGCACCGACTCGGAACAAGATAGTAGCAATGATGACTATGTTGATGAAGCAGGAGCAGATATCATGGAGTCTACAACCGTAGAATATTTCTAGTAGACCACCTCTTCAGTAGTAGTAGTCCACCATGTAAATATAGTAGTCCGAGCACTCTTGCGATAGCTAGATCGATTGAATGCCTTTGTTTGATTGAATGAAGTGAATTGTTTGCTTTGCCTCATGTGCATATGGGTAGTGTTTTCTCTTTAGACCCCCTCTATTCTTATATCTCATCTTTTCTAAACCCTCAGATGCCTCCGAGACGTGACCCCGGATTTGCCTTTCCGCCGGAGCTCACCTAGTTGATCCAGCAGCAGAACACCTTGATGCAGTTGATAGTTCAGAATCAGAATCAGGGGAACAACAACCCACCACCACCACCTGTTGACCACTTAGCCCGTTTTCTTAGGCTGAATCCGCCGGTGTTTTCCAGTAGCACCGAGCCGATAGTAGCAGATGATTGGCTCCACAAGATAGCTAGGGAGTTGACCACAGCAGGATGCACAGATGCGGAGAAGGTTAAGTTTGCCGCACATCAGTTAGAAGGACCCGTAGCATCCTGGTGGGAGAATTTCACAGCCACCTTCCCAGTCGACACTGTCACATGGGACCAGTTTCAGCAGGATTTTCGTACTGCCCATGTTTCAGCAGGAGCAATGGCCATGAAGAAGCGTGAGTTTCGTAACTTGCGCCAAGGAGGACGGACAGTTGGCCGGTATGTGGAGGAGTTTAGTAAGCTAGCACGTTATGCCCCAGATGACGTTGCTATGGATGCAACTAAGCAGGAGAAATTCCTGGAAGGACTGAATGATGAGTTGAGTATGCAGTTGATGGTAGCCACCTTCAACAACTACCAGGAGTTGGTAGACCGTGCTCTTATGATTGAAGGGAAGCAGCAGCAAACTGAGAACCGCAAGAGGAAGTATGGACAAGGAAAGTATAATTTAGGAGCTCAGCAGAAGCCACGTTTTACCCCTAGACCGGGAGGACATTTTCAGCATACCCATGGAGTAGGTAGCTCGCACAATCACAATGGCACCAAGAATGGTAATGGGAATGGAGGAAGCAATGGACAGAACCGCAACACCCCATCAACCCCAGCCAAGAAGGACTTGAGCCAAGTCACTTGCTATAAGTGTTCGAAGCCAGGACATTATGCAAATGAATGTCCTGAAGGCCAAAATGGCAATGGAAGTTCTGGGAAGAAGCCGAACCCTTTCAACAGGGGACAGGTGAACCATGTTAGCGTGGAGGAGGTTGAAGCTCAGCCCGATGCAGTAATAGGTAAGTTTTTGGTTAAGTCATTTACTGCACTCATTCTTTTTGATACTGGTGCATCGCATTCATACATCTCAAGGGGATTTGTGGATAAGTATAACCTACCAACCCAAGCCCTTAGGTCGCCCATGTTAGTAACCTCGCCAGGATCAGAGTATGTGGCTAGTCTATGGTGTGATCGGTTACCATTAAGGATTGGTAACTATGTTTTTCCCTCAGACCTAGTAGTATTGGAATCTCAAGGATTGGATGTGATATTAGGCAGGGATTGGTTATCAAAGTATGAAGGGAATATTGAGTGTGCTAGTAAGTCAATTTTGCTTACCACACCAGAAGGGAGAAGGATCAAGTATGTATCCCGGCATGTGCCAAAGAGGACCCAAGTAAATTTCCTAACAGGAGTTGTGCAGGAGGAAGTACCAGTGGTAAAGGATTTCCCTGATGTATTTCTCGAAGAGTTGCCAGGCATGCCACCGGATAGAGACATTGAGTTTTTGATTGAGCTTTTGCTAGGCACTGGGCCAATATGAAAGAGACCATATAGGATGCCAGCAAAAGATTTGGTGGAAATTAAGAAGCAGATTAAGGAGTTACTGGATAAGGGATATATTCGCCCAAGTTCTTCGCCTTGGGGATCACCAGTACTTCTAGTGGAGAAGAAGGATGGATCGCTAAGGATGGTTGTTGATTATCGAGGATTGAACGAAGTAACAATCAAAAACAAGTACCCACTATCAATGATCAACGATCTGTTTGATCGATTGCAAGGAGCTAAAGTATTTTCCAAGATCGATTTGCGATCAGGATACCACCAGTTGAAGATTCGAGAACAGGATATTCCGAAGACAGCATTCACCACAAGATATGGACTGTATGAGTATACCGTTATGTCATTTGGTCCGACTAACACGCCTGCCTATTTTATGAACATGATGAACAAAGTGTTTATGGAGTTTTTGGATAAGTTCGTCGTAGTGTTCATTGATGATATCCTGGTATACTCGAAGAATGAAGAGGAGCATAAGGAGCATTTGCGTTTGGTACTTGGAAAGCTCAGAGAACACCAATTATATGCCAAGTTCAGCAAATGTGAGTTTTGGTTGAAGGAAGTAGGATTCCTCGGACACGTTATATCCGGAGAAGGTATAGCAGTAGATCCCGCTAAAGTTGAAACCGTGACCAAGTGGGAAGCCCCAACTACCGTTGGAGAGATCCGGAGTTTTCTTGGACTCGCAGGATACTACCAGAGATTTATTGAGAAGTTATCAAAGATTGCGAAGCCTATGACGGAGTTGCTGAAGAAGGACACTAAGTTCAAATGGACTGACGAGTGTGAGGCTAGTTTCCAGGAATTGAAGAACCGTTTGGTTACCTCACCGGTGTTGATTTTGCCAGATCAAACCAAGGATTATGAGGTGTATTGCGCGCTTCACGTCGAGGACTTGGAGCAGTGCTTATGCAGGAAGGGAGAGTTGTTTCGTATGCTTCATGACAACTGAAGCCTTACGAATTGAATTATGCCACGCATGATTTGGAGTTAGCAGCCGTAGTGCATGCCTTGAAGACATGGAGACATTTCCTCATCGGAAATTATTGTGAGGTGTACACGGATCATAAGAGTTTGAAGTACATTTTCACACAGAAGGAGTTGAACCTCAGACAAAGGAGATGGTTGGAGCTCATCAAGGATTATGATATGAAATTACATTACCATCCCGGAAAAGCTAATGTAGTAGCTGATGCATCAAGCCGCAAGAGCCATGTCAATACATTAATGAAGGGAGAAATACCCAAGGAGTTAGCAGAAAATCTTCGTGAACTATGTTTGGAGATAGTTCCGAGAGGCTATGTAGAAACGTTGGAAATTCAGTCAACTTTGATGGACAGAATCAGGGAAGCTCAGAAAACTGACAAAGAGATTGCTTCCATAAAGGAGAAAATGAAAGAAGGAAAAGCTAAAGGATTTCATGAGGATGAGCACGACACCCTATGGTTTGAAGACCGTGTTTATGTACCCAATGACCCGGAGATCAGAAAGTTGATTCTACAAGAGTCACATGATTCACCGTATTCGATTCACCCAGGAAATACCAAGATGTATTTGGATTTGAAGGATATTTTCTGGTGGACCGGAATGAAGAAGGATATTGCGGAGTATGTAGCAGTTTGTGATGTATGTCAGAGAGTAAAGGCAGAGCATCAGAAGCCAGCAGGATTGTTACAACCATTGCCGATACTCGAATGGAAGTGGGATAAGCTAGGAATGGATTTTATCACGGGATTACCAAGGACTCGTTCAGGCTATGACTCAATTTGGGTTGTAGTTGATCGATTGACGAAGGTAGCTCATTTCATCCCAGTAAAGACCACTTACACCAGTGCTAAGTTGGCAAAGATATACATGACCAGGATCGTATGTTTGCATGGAGTTCCGAGGAGCATCGTATCAGATAGAGGAACCCAGTTTACCTCAAAGTTCTGGAAGCAGTTGCATGAGACTTTGGGTACTAGGCTAGAATTTAGTACAGCTTTTCATCCACAGACAGATGGACAGACCGAGAGAGTCAATCAAATTTTGGAGGATGTGCTGAGAGCTTGTGCGCTAGATTATGGATCTAGTTGGGACGATAATCTGCCATATGCAGAGTTCTCTTACAATAATAGCTATCAGACCAGTTTGAAGATGGCACCTTTCGAAGCTCTATACGGAAGGAGGTGCAGGACACCGTTGTCATGGGACGAAGTTGGAGACCGCCAGCTGTTTGGACCAGATCTGATTAAAGAGTCTGAACAGAAGGTGAAGTTGATTCGCGATAGGCTCAAGGTAGCCCAGTCCAGGCAGAAGAGCTACACA
>NC_053023.1:369882078-369916213 GCF_003073215.2 Triticum urartu | reverse complement strand
GCCCACAACTACTTTGTGTTCTACTCGTGCAAGAGAACTACGCATAGACCTAGCTCATGATGCCACTGTTGGGGAACGTTGCAGAAAACAAAAATTTTCCTACTCGTTTCACCAAGATCCATCTAGGAGTTCATCTAGCAACGAGTGATTAGATGCATCTACGTACCTTGTAGATCGCGAGCGGAAGCGTTCAAAGAACGGGGATGATGTAGTCGAACACGACGTGATTCAAATCACCGATGATCAAGCACCGAACGGACGGTGCCTCCGCGTTCAACACACGTACGGAACGGATGACGTCTCCTCCTTTCTTGATCCAGCAAGGGGGGAACAGAGGTTGATGAAGATCCAGCAGCACGACGGCGTGGTGGTGGATGCAGGGCGTCACCGTAGCAGGGCTTCGCCTATACTACGAGAGAGAGACGTAACGGGGAGAGAGGAAGCACCAAAGGCTGAGGTATGAAATCCCTTCTCTCCCCCAATATATATAGGAGGGCCAAGGGGGGTGGTGCGCAGCCTAGGAGATCCAATCTCCTAGGTGCGGCGGCCAGGGGAGGGTTTCCCTCCCCCCCAAGGCACCTCGGGGTGCCTTCCACCACTTGGACTCCTCCGTGGTGGAAACCCTAGGCGCATGGGCCTAGTAGGGCTGGTGCCCTTGGCCATGAAGGCCAAGGCGCACCCCCTACAGCCCATGTGGCCCCCCGGGACAGGTGGCCCACCCGGTGGGCCCCCGGGACCCCTCCGGTGGTCCCGGTACAATACCGATAACCCTGAAACTTGTCCCGATGGCCGAAACAGCACTTCCTATATATAATTCTTTACCTCCGGACCATTCCGGAACTCCTCGTGACGTCCGGGATCTCATCTGGGACTCTGAACAACATTCGGGTTACTGCATATTCATATCTTCATAACCCTAGCGTCACCGAACCTTAAGTGTGTAGACCCTACGGGTTCGGGAGACAAGCAGACATGACCGAGACGACTCTCCGGTCAATAACCAACAGCGGGATCTGGATACCCATGATGGCTCCCACATGCTCCACGATGATCTCATCGGATGAACCACGATGTCGAGGATTAATCAACCCCATATACAATTCCCTTTGTCAATCGGTATGTTACTTGCCCGAGACTCGATCGTCGGTATCCCAATACCTTGTTCAATCTCGTTACCGGCAAGTCACTTTACTCGTACCGTAATGCATGATCCCGTGATCAACCACTTGGTCACCTTGAGCTCATAATGATGATGCATTACCGAGTGGGCCCAGTGATACCTCTCCGTTATCCAGAGTGACAAATCCCAGTCTCGATCCGTGTCAACCCAACAGACACTTTCGGAGATACCTGTAATGCACCTTTATAGTCACCCAGTTACGTTGTGACGTTTGATACACCCAAAGCACTCCTACGGTAACCGGGAGTTACATGATCTCATGGTCAAAGGAAAAGATACTTGACATTGGAAAAGCTCTAGCAAACGAACTACACGATCTTTGTACTATGCTTAGGATTGGGTCTTGTCCATCACATCATTCTCCTAATGATGTGATCCCGTTATCAATGACATCCAATGTCCATAGCCAGGAAATCATGACTATCTGTTGATCAACGAGCTAGTCAACTAGAGGCTTACCAGGGACATATTATGGTCTATGTATTCACGCGTGTATTACAATTTCCGGATAATACAGTTATAGCATGAATAAAGACAATTATCATGAACAAAGAAATATAATAATAATGCTTTTATTATTGCCTCTAGGGCATATTTCCAACAGTCTCCCACTTGCACTAGAGTCAATAATCTAGTTACATTGTGATGAATCGAACACCCCTGGAATTCTAGTGTTGATCATGTTTTGCCCTAGGGAGAGGTTTAGTCAACGGATCTGCTATATTCAGGTCCGTATGTATTTTACAAATCTCTATGTCTCCATCTTGAACATTTTCACGAATGGAGTTGAAGCGACGCTTGATGTGCCTTGTCTTCTTGTGAAACCTGGGCTCCTTGGCAAGTGCAATAGCTCCAGTGTTGTCACAAAAGAGTTTGATTGGCCCCGACGCATTGGGTATGACTCCTAGGTCGGTGATGAACTCCTTCACCCATATAGCTTCATGTGCTGCCTCTGAGGCTGCCATGTACTCCGCTTCACATGTAGATCCCGCCACGACGCTCTGTTTGCAGCTGCACCAGCTCACTGCTCCACCATTCAACATATACACGTATCCTGTTTGTGACTTAGAGTCATCCAGATCTGTGTCGAAGCTAGCGTCGACGTAACCCTTTACGACGAGCTCTTCGTCACCTCCATAAACGAGAAACATTTCCTTAGTCCTTTTCAGGTACTTCAGGATATTCTTGACCGCTGTCCAGTGTTCCTTGCCGGGATTACTTTGGTACCGTCCTACCAAACTTACGGCAAGGTTTACATCAGGTCTGGTACACAGCATGGCATACATAATAGAACCTATGGCTGAGGCATAGGGGATGATACTCATCTCTTCTATCTCTTCTGCCGTGGTCGGGCATTGAGCTGAGCTCAATTTCATACCTTGCAAAACAGGCAAGAACCCTTTCTTGGACTGATCCATTTTGAACTTCTTCAAAATCTTATCAAGGTATGTGCTTTGTGAAAGACCTATGAGGCGTCTTGATCTATCTCTGTAGATCTTAATGCCTAATATATAAGCAGCTTCTCCAAGGTCCTTCATTGAAAAACTTTTATTCAAGTAGGCCTTGATGCTGTCCAAGAGTTCTATATCATTTCCCATCAAAAGTATGTCATCTACATATAGTATGAGAAATGCTACAGAGCTCCCACTCACTTTCTTGTAAACGCAGGCTTCTCCATAAGTCTGCGTAAACCCAAACGCTTTGATCATCTCATCAAAGCGAATGTTCCAACTCCGAGATGCTTGCACCAGCCCATAAATCGAGCGTTGGAGCTTGCACACCTTGTTAGCATTCTCAGGATCGACAAAACCTTCCGGCTGCATCATATACAATTCTTCCTTAAGGAAACCATTAAGGAATGCCATTTTGAAGTCCATTTGCCATATTTCATAATCATAGAATGCGGCAATCGCTAACATGATTCGGACGGACTTCAGCTTCGCTACCGGTGAGAAAGTCTCATCGTAGTCAACCCCTTGAACTTGTCGATAACCCTTAGCGACAAGCCGAGCTTTATAGATGGTCACATTACCATCCGCATCTGTCTTCTTCTTAAAGATCCATTTATTTTCTATTGCTCGCCGTTCAACGGGCAAGTCAGTCAAAGTCCATACTTCGTTTTCATACATGGATCCTATCTCGGATTTCATGGCTTCTAGCCATTTGTCGGAATCCGGGCCCGCCATCGCTTCTTCATAGTTCGAAGGTTCACTATTGTCTAACAACATGATTTCCAAGACAGGGTTGCCGTACCACTCTGGTGCGGAACGTGTCCTTGTGGACCTTCGAATTTCAGTAGGAGCTTGATCAGAAGTATCTTGATCATCATCATTAACTTCCTCTCTAGTCAGTGCAGGCACCTCAGGAACATTTTCTTGAGTTGCGCCATTTACCGGTTCAAGAGGTAATACTTCATCAAGCTCTACTTTCCTCCCACTTACTTCTTTCGAGAGAAACTCTTTCTCTAGAAAGAATCCATTCCTGGCAACAAAGATCTTGCCTTCAGATCTGAGGTAGAAGGTATACCCATAAGTTTCTTTAGGGTATCCTATGAAGACGCATTTTTCCGACTTGGGTTCGAGCTTTTCAGGTTGAAGTTTCTTGACATAAGCATCGCATCCCCAAACTTTTAGAAACGACAGCTTAGGTTTCTTCCCAAACCATAATTCATACGGTGTCGTCTCAACGGATTTCGACGGAGCCCTATTTAAAGTGAATGCGGCATTCTCTAAAGCATAGCCCCAAAAAGATAACGGTAAATTGGTAAGATACATCATAGATCGCACCATATCTAATAGAGTGCGATTACGACGTTCGGACACACCATTACGCTGAGGTGTTCCAGGCGGCGTTAGTTGTGAAACTATTCCACATTTTCTTAAGTGTGTGCCAAATTCGTGACTCAAGTATTCTCCTCCACGATCTGATCGTAGAAACTTGATTTTCCTGTCACGTTGATTCTCAACTTCACTCTGAAATTCCTTGAACTTTTCAAAGGTTTCAGACTTGTGTTTCATTAAGTAGACATACCCATATCTACTTAAGTCATCAGCGAGGGTGAGAACATAACGATAGCCACCGCGAGCCTCAACACTCATTGGACCGCACACATCAGTATGTATGATTTCCAATAAGTTGGTTGCTCGCTCCATTGTTCCTGAGAACGGAGTCTTGGTCATTTTTCCCATGAGGCATGGTTCGCACGTGTCAAATGATTCATAATCAAGAGACTCTAAAAGTCCATCTGCATGGAGCTTCTTCATGCGTTTGACACCTATGTGACCAAGGCGGCAGTGCCACAAGTATGTGGGACTATCATTATCAACTTTACATCTTTTGGTATTCACACTATGAATATGTGTAGTAATACGCTCGAGATTCATTAAGAATAAACCATTGACTATCGGAGCATGACCATAAAACATATCTCTCATATAAATAGAACAACCATTATTCTCGGATTTAAATGAGTAGCCATCTCGTATTAAACGAGATCCTGATACAATGTTCATGCTCAGACATGGCACTAAATAACAATTATTGAGGTTTATAACTAATCCCGTAGGTAAATGTAGAGGTAGCGTGCCGACGGCGATCACATCGACCTTGGAACCATTCCCGACGCGCATCGTCACCTCGTCCTTCTCCAGTTTCCGTTTATTCCGCAGCTCCTGTGGTGAGTTACAAATATGAGTAACGGCACCGGTATCAAATACCCAGGAGTTACTACGAGTACTGGTAAGGTACACATCAATCACATGTATATCAAATATACCTTTGGTGTTGCCGGCCTTCTTATCCGCTAAGTATTTGGGGCAGTTCCGCTTCCAGTGACCCTTCCCTTTGCAATAAAAGCACTCTGTCTCAGGCTTGGGTCCATTCTTTGACTTCTTCCCGACAGCATGCTTGCCGGGCGCAGCAACTTCCTTGCCGTCCTTCTTGAAGTTCTTTTTACCCTTGCCCTTCTTGAACTTAGTGGTTTTATTCATCATCAACACTTGATGTTCCTTCTTGACTTCTACCTCTGCTGATTTCAGCATAGCAAATACTTCAGGAATGGTTTTTACCATCCCCTGCATATTGAAGTTCATCACAAAGCTCTTGTAGCTTGGTGGAAGCGACTGGAGGATTCTGTCAATGACCGCGTCATCCGGGAGATTAACTCCCAGCTGAGTCAAGCGGTTATGCAACCCAGACATAGTGAGTATGTGCTCACTGACAGAACTATTTTCCTCCATCTTACAGCTGAAGAACTTATCGGAGACTTCGTATCTCTCGATCCGGGCATGAGCTTGAAAAACCATTTTTAGCTCTTCGAACATCTCATATGCTCCATGTCTCTCAAAACGCTTTTGGAACCCCGGTTCTAAGCTGTAAAGCATGCCGCACTGAACGAGGGAGTAATCATCAGTACGTGCCTGCCAAGCGTTCATAGCGTCTTGGTTTTGTGGGACAGGTGGATCACCTAGCGGTGCTTGTAGGACATAATCTTTCTTGGCAGCTATGAGGATGATCCTCAGGTTCCGGACCCAGTCCGTATAGTTGCTGCCATCGTCTTTCAGCTTGGTTTTCTCTAGGAATGCGTTGAAATTGAATACAACGTTGGCCATTTGATCCACAGGACATATTATAAAGATTTTAGACTAAGTTCATGATAATCAAGTTCATCTAATCAAATTATTAATGAACTCCCACTCAGATTAGACATCCCTCTAGTCATCTAAGTGTTACACGATCCAAGTCAACTAATCCGTGTCCGATTAACACGTGAGACGGACTAGTCATCGTCGGTGAACATCTCCATGTTGATCGTATCTTCCATACGACTCGTGTTCGACCTTTCGGTCTCTGTGTTCCGAGGCCATGTCTTCACATGCTAGGCTCGTCAAGTTAACCCTAAGTGTTTTTGCATGTGTAAAACTTCTTACACCCGTTGTATGTGAACGAAAGGATCTATCACACCCGATTAACACGTGGTGCTTCGAAGCGACGAACTGTAGCAACGGTGCACAGTTAGGGGAGAACACTTCTTGAAATTGTTGTAAGGGATCATCTTATTTACTACCGTCGTTTTAAGTAAACAAGATGCAAAACATGATAAACATCACATGTAATCAAGTAATAATAGTGACATGATATGGCCAATATCACATAGCTCCTTTGATCTCCATCTTGGGGCTCCATGATCATCCTTGTAGATCGTCATACTCATCGACATGTAAGTCATGATTCCTTGTACAAGAACATGATCAATCTCATACATCACATATATCATTCATCACATCCTTTTGGCCATATCACATCACATAGCATACCCTGCAAAAACAAGTTAGACGTCCTCTAATTGTTGTTTGCATGTTTTACGTGGCTGCTATGGGTTTCTAGCAAGAACGTTTCTTACCTACGCAATGACCACAACGTGATATGCCAATTGCTATTTACCCTTCATAAGGACCCTTTTCATCGAATCCGATCCGACTAAAGTAGGAGAGACAGACACCCGCTAGCCACCTTATGCAACTAGTGCATGTCAGTCGGTGGAACCTGTCTCACGTAAGAGTACGTGTAAGGTCGGTCCGGGCCGCTTCATCCCACGATGCCACCGAATCAAGATAAGACTAGTAACGGCAAGCATATTGAACAAAATCAACGCCCACAACTACTTTGTGTTCTACTCGTGCAAGAGAACTACGCATAGACCTAGCTCTATGACCACTGCTTGGGGAACGTTGCAGAAAACAAAAATTTTTCCTACTCGTGTTCACCAAGATCCATCTAGGAGTCATCTAGCAACGAGTGATTAGATGCATCTACGTACCTTGTAGATCGCGAGCGGAAGCGTTCAAAGAACGGGGATGATGTAGTTGAACACGACGTGATTCAAATCACCGATGATCTTAGCACCGAACGGACGGTGCCTCCGCGTTCAACACACGTACAGAACGGATGACGTCTCCTCCTTTCTTGATCCAGCAAGGGGGAAGAGAGGTTGATGAAGATCCAGCAGCACGACGGCGTGGTGGTGGATGCAGGGCGTCACAGTAGCAGGGCTTCGCCTATACTACGAGAGAGAGACGTAACGGGGAGAGAGGAAGCACCAAAGGCTGAGGTATGAAATCCCTCCTCTCCCCCACTATATATAGGAGGGCCAAGGGGGGGTGGTGCGCAGCCTAGGAGATCCAATCTCCTAGGTGCGGCGGCCAGGGGAGGGTTTCCCTCCCCCCCAAGGCACCTCGGGGTGCCTTCCACCACTTGGACTCCTCCGTGGTGGAAACCCTAGGCGCATGGGCCTAGTAGGGCTGGTGCCCTTGGCCCATGAAGGCCAAGGCGCACCCCCTACAGCCCATGTGGCCCCCCGGGACAGGTGGCCCCACCCGGTGGGCCCCCGGGACCCCTCCGGTGGTCCCGGTACAATACCGATAACCCCGAAACTTGTCCCGATGGCCGAAACAGCACTTCCTATATATAATTCTTTACCTCCGGACCATTCCGGAACTCCTCGTGACGTCCGGGATCTCATCCGGGACTCCGAACAACATTCGGGTTACTGCATATTCATATCTTCATTACCCTAGCGTCACCGAACCTTAAGTGTGTAGACCCTACGGGTTCGGGAGACAAGCAGACATGACCGAGACGACTCCCGGTCAATAAACCAACCGGATCGGGTACCCATGGATGGCTCCCACATGCTCCACGATGATCTCATCGGATGAACCACGATGTCGAGGATTAATCAACCCCATATACAATTCCCTTTGTCAATCGGTATGTTACTTGCCCGAGACTCGATCGTCGGTATCCCAATACCTTGTTCAATCTCGTTACCGGCAAGTCACTTTACTCGTACCGTAATGCATGATCCCGTGATCAACCACTTGGTCACCTTGAGCTCATAATGATGATGCATTACCGAGTGGGCCCAGTGATACCTCTCCGTTATCCAGAGTGACAAATCCCAGTCTCGATCCGTGTCAACCCAACAGACACTTTCGGAGATACCTGTAATGCACCTTTATAGTCACCCAGTTACGTTGTGACGTTTGATACACCCAAAGCACTCCTACGGTAACCGGGAGTTACATGATCTCATGGTCAAAGGAAAAGATACTTGACATTGGAAAAGCTCTAGCAAACGAACTACACGATCTTTGTACTATGCTTAGGATTGGGTCTTGTCCATCACATCATTCTCCTAATGATGTGATCCCGTTATCAATGACATCCAATGTCCATAGCCAGGAAATCATGACTATCTGTTGATCAACGAGCTAGTCAACTAGAGGCTTACCAGGGACATATTATGGTCTATGTA
This sequence comes from Triticum urartu, assembly GCF_003073215.2. NCBI lineage: Eukaryota > Viridiplantae > Streptophyta > Magnoliopsida > Poales > Poaceae > Triticum > Triticum urartu. Next base: position 369,907,718 of record NC_053023.1, on the reverse strand, counting down.
TTCACACGTGTATTACGATTTCCGGATAATACAGTTATAGCATGAATAAAGACAATTATCATGAACAAAGAAATATAATAATAATGCTTTTATTATTGCCTCTAGGGCATATTTCCAACAAAAACTCCATAAACACTTTGTTCATCATGTTCATAAAATAGGCAGGTGCGTTAGTCAGACCAAATGACATAACGGTATACTCATACAGCCCATACCTGGTGGTAAAAGCTGTCTTAGGAATATCCTGTTCTCGAATCTTCAACTGGTGGTATCCTGATCATAGATCGATCTTGGAAAATACCTTAGCTCCTTGCAATCGATCAAACAGATCATTGATCATTGGTAGCGGGTACTTGTTCTTGATCGTTACTTCATTCAATCCTCGATAATCAACAACCATCCTTAACGATCCATCCTTCTTCTCCACTAGAAGTACTGGCGATCCCCAAGGCGAAGAACTTGGGTGAATATATCCCTTATCCAGTAACTCTTTAATCTGCTTCTTAATTTCCACCAAATCCTTTGCTGCCTCCTATATGGTCTCTTTGATATTGGCCTGTGCCTGGCAATAGCTCAATCAAAAACTCAATATCTCTATCCGGTGGCATGCCTGGCAACTCTTCCTGGAAATACATCAGAAAATCCCTTACCACTGGTACTTCCTCCTGCACAACTCCTGTTAGGCAATTTACTTGAGTTCCTCTTTGGCACATGCCGGGATACATACTTGATCCTTCTCCCTTCTGGTGTGGTAAGCAAAATTGACTTACTAGCACACTCAATATTCCCTTCATACTTTGATAACCAATCCATGCCTAATATCACATCCAATCCTTGAGATTCCAATACTATTAGGTCTGAGGGAAAAACATAGTTACCAATCCTTAATGGTAACCGATCACACCATAGACTAGCCACATACTCTGCTCCGGGCGAGGTTACTAACATGGGTGACCTAAGGGCTTGGGTTGGAGGCATCTAAGGGTTTTTATAAAAGATGAGATATAAGAATAGAGGGGGTCTAAAGAGAAAACACTACCCATATGCACATGAGGCAAAAGCAAACAATTCACTTCAATCAATCAAACAAGGGCATACAATCGATCTATCTATCGCAAAAGTGCTCGGACTACTATATTTACATGGTGGACTACTACTACTGATGAGGTGGTCTACTAGAAATATTCTTCGGTCGTTGACTCCATGATATCTGCTCCAGCTTCATCAACATAGTCATCATCGCTACTATCTGCTTCCGAGTCGGTGCCGTCGATGATGATGTAGTCTTCCGGGCTAATCTCCTGGGTTCTTCGTCTTCATCTACTGGCGTAGGGCCTCCCATAAATATTCCAATCTTCTTGATCAGGTCGTCATTCTTCTCCACCAATACTTCAATTTCCTCTTCATAATCTTCACGTGTAGCCTTGAGTTCTTCCTCCAGTTCCTTGATTCTAGTCTTTGCCTTCTTCAGGTCTATCATGTCGGCGCACATCTGGTTCTCCTGTCGTCGAATGTGCTGGTTTAGCTCCTGGATAAAAGCTGCGATTGATCTATCCTTCCTGGTGCTGATCATCTCCCAGTGTTCATCTCGGCGCCCACAAATCTGGTAGATAGTATCCTTGAGATCCTTGCGGTAGACTTCTCCAATGCGTCCCATGGCGATGTGAGCTGCCATGCTCTTTCCTAGACTCCAAGTTGGTGCATCAAAAGAAAACTCTATGGGCTCAGTGACTGGCATGAACGTCCTTCCTGGAACTTGAACTTGAATCATCCAGCGCTCTTCTTCAGGTAAAGTGGCGTTGTAGGTTCCCGTGAAGCTTGGTACTCCTATGTTCAGGTATCTAGTGACTTCCTTCAAGTGACGTCCAAAGGGTGTATCTTCATCCGGTTGCGTGAACTTGTTCCTTGCATCCGCCATCCTAAAGAGTAGAAAAGATGAGAGGTCAGAAGAGAAGAGAGTGAATAGTGATCTAGGTCTTTAGCTTAGTGGTCGTGTCCTACAGTCAGCGTGTGCTCTGATACCATCTCTGTAGCGACCAGACCTCAAACAGTCTGATCTCTGTGCTCCGGTGTCATCCCTGGATCAGTAATGCTGACACCACACAGTACTCGGAGGATTTATAGCAGAGTAGCAATCACACACTTATTACATCGAGTGTCTCAAAAGAGAACTTATTACAATAAGTATGGCTTAAGGCCATCTAATAACGATAACAGCGGAAGGCTTGGAAGATAAGTGAGTCCATCAACTCCAACGGCATCACTGAGTATAGAACCACGACCTAAAAACTCCTTAATCGTCGTCTGAAAAGTCTGCAACATTAACGTTGCAGCCCGAAACGGGTCAGCACATGGAATATGCTGGCAAGGTAACACATAGAGAGTAATGGAATGAAACAGCTATACTATATGCATATTTGGCTGGTGGAAAGCTCTATGGTTACAGTTTTGCGTAAAGCCAATTTTTCCCTACTTCGGAGGAATAAATTTAATTAACTAACATGGTGGTTGTTAAACATTGAGAATGGTTGACAGCATTCTCAATCCCAATTAAGCATCATCATTAAACAAAGCCCACAAAATTAATTTAGGGTAACATGTTGAGATTCACATGAAAATCCAAGTACTAGATACTCAAGATGTCCATAACCGGGGACACGGCTAACCATGATTAGTTTATTACACTCTGCAGAGGTTTGCGCACTTTTCCCCACAAGACTCGATCGCCTCCGTTTGTTTTCTCGCACTACAGGGTGTTTGAGAAGACGGATGACCGAGACATAGTCTTTCAGAAGCGCTAGCACCTTATGATGGGTAGACCGTACCACCTACATCCCCTACATCTTCTAGTCTACCACTGTAAGTGCAAAGTTTCGTTTCATTCCGAGAACTTTTATTTCTGCAACAAAAAACAACACCATTGGTAGTTCTGCTGAAAACCAGCGTCAGTCCGGTTAATTTTCATTCAAATCATGCAAATTAGAGTCCAAAAAACAAGAGGAAAAGCATTTAGGAAAGTAGATACATTAGAGACGTTATCAACTCCCCCAAGCTTTAAACCTTTGCTTGTCCTCAAGCCAATTTAGTTGATAAACTAAAAGTGAAAAAGAAAAAACTTTTATGAACTCTTTGCTCTTGGTTGCATAAATAGGCTTTAAACAACACCCAGGTTTGCCAGCATTATAAAACTAACCATGCCGACCAATAACTCTTAAAGATTATTATTAACTCATATCAATGACACAATCAGCTAGCGAGCAATAATAAGACATCTCAAACGACAACACGTTGTCAAAACAACCATGATATAATATGACAATAATGGTATGTCTCTAGCCATTTCTGATACCGCAAAACATAAATGCAGAGCACCTCCAAAGTCCAAGCAGCGACTAAACATTGTAATTCATGGTAGAAAATATCCAATCATGATGCACCCAACATTAGCTACACACAATGCATAAGTCATGACAGTTGTGCTCTCTCAATTTCTAGTGCTTGTATTAGAAGGTGATGACACAACATAAAAGTAAATAGAAAGTCCTTTCGCAGAGGGAAGCAGTGATTTGAAGAGGTGCCAGAGCTCAAGTTTTAAAAACAGAGATAAATGATATGCACCCTTCTCATTTACTTCACAACTATCAGTTATCAATATCTACCATGCTAAACAGGCTAGTGGTGGTTCCCAAGCGATAAAAGTAAAGGTTTTGACTCCATTGGGAGTTTTTGTTTGATTATTTGAGCGACTAACTCTTTTTGTATTTTGCAGTTTGGGACTGGGCATCCCTATTACCTCCCTTTTCTCGTGCGATGGTGAGTGAATAAACACTTGACTTGAGAATAGCCCGCTTAGCATGGAAGATACCGACCACCTCCTGTCGTGCCATGAACGATCCAGGCACACAAAACGGATAGTTTTTTTAGAAATTTGCATTTACTTAGGACGGCAGGGTAATACCGCATATAGGTAGGTATGGTGGACTCATCTGCAATAACTTTGGGTTCAGGGTTTTTGATGTACAAGCAGAATCCCCACTTAGTACAGGCGAAGGCTAGCAATTAGATTGAGAAGCGGCCAGCTAGAGAGCAACAACGATCATGATCATGCATTATGCATAAGTAACATTGGACACTAGCATGAGTAGGATATGATCACCATGAACATAAATATCATAGTGGCTATGTTGGTTTTGATTCAACTACATGCATGAACATGTGCCAAGTCAAGTCACTCAAACATTCAGAGGAGGATACCATATCATCATACTACATCACAATCATTTTAACGGAATGTTGATATCCAAGATAAATCATTATCAACTCCCAGCTACTTATGCATGGCATGAGAGACTATAATCTCTAATTGTCATTGCAAACATGTTTAATCATAATGGGCTGAATCATGGATACTAGGTTAAACATATTTACACAAAAAGAACAAGTCGAGTTCATACCCGTTTCTCTCTGCCATGGCTAGTTCATCGAATATCGTCATTATTTCCTTTCACTTGCACGACCGAACGATATGAAAATAATAATAGTGCAAGAGTGCCGTGAACTAAGCTGGAATCTGCAAACATTTTATTCAACGGGAGAAGACAAGGTAAAATGGGCTCTTTATTAGTTCAATAGTTATTCATATGAGAGCCACTCAACATTTTCATCGTGGTCTCCTCCTTGGTACAACTCGAATAAAAAAGAAAAGAAATTCGGAGGAACACATTGAAATATTTTTGGAGTTTTTGGTTTTCTTGAACAAGCTAATAAACGGGAAAAGCAAAAACGAGAAAAACTATTTACACGGGAAAGCTCCCAACAAGAAAAAGAAGAACAAGGAAATATTTTTGGATTTTCTTTTCAATATTACAGCTAAGCATGCATGGAAAGTAAACTAGATACAACTGATTTTTTTGGTTTTCTTTTCTAAAGTTTTCCAAACACACAAGAAGAAAGCAAGAAAAATAAATCTAAGCATGGATGATACAATGAAAAAGTGTGAACACCGACAAGATGAATAAGTGGGCATGAATGTAATGTCAGTGAGAAACACATACTCTCCCAAGCTTAGGCTTTTGGCCTGACGTGGTAGTCGATCAGTAATCTGGATGGTAGTAGGGGTACTGAGGAACGGGCATCCACTGATCCAACTGCGAAGGTTCCTCTTGTGGTGCCTCCTCAGCAGCCTGAGCGATCCAGTAGGCGATGATGTCCATAGGCATGATCTTATATCCGCCCCTGGCAACAGGATCAAACAAAGCAGGAGCAGGCAGTGGAATAATATCACGAGTTTCAATGCTAAAAACTAGGTTATAAGGAATAGGAATGTCAGGATAATCTCGTGCAAGAAAATGATGGTGTTCCATGGCTGCGGTCTAGGTAAACTTTGGTCAGAGGGTAATCATGAGGGCATATCCCAACATTAAAGTGGGCCACCAAGCAAGTAATATAAATCCCACCATGGATTTTACCCTGAGATTTATTAAGATGGAGGCGACGAGCAACAATAGCCCCCAAGCTATAAGTGTTGTCACCCTCTAATGCACGACGTAAAATAGCAAGGTCTGGTGAACTAAGTGCACCCACCTTCTCTCTTGCAAGCAAACATTTTGCAATGAAAAGTGCAAAGTAATGAACACCAGGAAAATGCAAGCCAGTAGCAGTAGTGGATGACACCCCTCTCTCATCTCCCATGGTCAAAGTACGATAAAATGCCTCAAACCCAGTCGGCATAGGCTCGGCCAAGCTCCCATCAGAAGGGATCATGCATATGTTACAAAATTCAGTAAGTGGTATCTAATGGTTTTTAGCATATAAATCAAAGCTAACTTCAGGAGGATTATTCCTAGCCAGGAAAGTAAAGCTCTGAACAAAAGTATTTGTGAGGATTTGGTGCTGTTCACACTCATCTGCAATGAAGTCGGTGAGGTCGGCATTTGCAGCATATTGCATGAACTCCTGAAGAATTCCAGCCTCTTCAAGGAACGGGGTGTGCGGCCATTCATATGGTCGTACCTCCGCCAACCTCCGAGGATGGAGATCACTATCAGATGACTCCCCAATAACACCCTTTGAGTTCTTCTTGGAGCCAAACTTCCTAAATATATTCATGATTTTCCTATGAACAAAATTCTGAAATTTATTAGCCCACAAAATTTTCTCAATAAAACTTCGCAAAAATGATACCAAGTACTCATAGAGATACATAGAGGCCATAGCAAGCATTCAAACTACTTAGAACACTAAGAATTTAACATGCAAGCACATCTACAACATCACCAAGAGTAGTTAATTATTCAAAATATAAACCACTAAAGAAAAAACTAATTGGACAAACGGTGGAGTCACATACCAAGCAATAATCCCCCGAAACAGTTTCAGAAATGCAGCTTCGAGCAAAGAGATCAAAATCCGCGGGTTTGAGCTCAAGAACATGGGAGAGAGAGCAACGGCGACTTTTTTCTGGAGGTAAGTGATGATGTGGTGTAAAGAGATAAGTGTGAGGGCCCACGTGGGGACCACAACCCACCAGGGCATGCCTGGGGGTGCTGGCGCGCCCAGGTGGGTTGTGCCCACCTGGTGCACCTCCCTCTGATGTTATTTGCACCAAAAATTCTTAAATATTCAGAAAAAATTGTATTAAATTTTCAGGGCATTCTGAGAACTTTTATTTTTGGGTCATTTTTTATTGCACGGAAAAATCAGAAAACAGGGAAAACATGGCATTTTATTTTATCTAACTAATCAGAACAGAGAATAAAAAGTAGGGACAAAAAGTAGTGCTTACTAAATTCATCAACTTCATACCGTTCAAAATAGATCCATTAATAAGGTTGATCAGGTCTTATTAACAACCACTTTCGATTAGCATGAAACCAAAGAACTTTCGTAAATCACTAAGCTATCTCAATGGGGATATGCATTTCCCCAACAATAAGCATTTCATATTTCTTTTTGACAGTAGGTAGAGGTATTTGAAAACTTCCAATAGAGATTGTCGGAGAATTTTCAATAACATTAATACCATTCACTTGGTATTGTTTCTTCGGAAAGTGCACTGTATGCTCATTACCATTGATATGAAAAGTGGCCTTGCTTTTATTGCAATAAATAACAGCCCCTAGAGTATTCAAAAATGGTCTACCAAGGATAATCAACATATTGTCGTCCTCGGGCATCTCAAGTATAACAAAGTCAGTCAAAATAGTAACATTAGCAACAACAACGGGCACATCCTCACAGATACCGATAGGTACGGCAGTTGATTTGTCAGCCATTTGCAAAGATATTTCAGTAGGTGTGAGTTTATTCAAGTCAAGTATTTTATATAAAGAGAAAGGCATAACACTAACACCAGCTCCTAAATCACACAAATCAGTTTTCACATAATTATTTTTGATAGAGCAAGGTATAGTTGGTATTCCCGGATCTCCAAGATTTTTAGGTACTCCATCTTTAAAAGTATAATTAGCAAGCATAGTGGAGATTTCAGCTTCCGGTATTCTTCTCTTATTTGTGATGATGTCTTTCAGATACTTTGCATAAGGAGGCATTTTCAGGATATCACTCAAGCGAGTGCGCAAAAAGACTGGCCTCAGCATTTCAGCAAAGCGTTCAAATTCTTCATCATCATTCTTCTTAGTTGACTTAGGAGGAAAAGGCATAGGTTTTTGAACCCACAGTTCTCTTTCTTTACCGTGTTTTCTAGCCACAAAGTCTCTTTTGTCATACCTTTTATTCTTAGCTTGTGGGTTATCAAGATCAACAGGTGGTTCTATCTCAACATCATTGTCTGGTTCTTTATTATTTGGTTGAGAGTCTTCATGAACATCAACATTATCTTTTTCATTATCACTAGGTGAGTGTTCATTACCAGACTGAGTTTCAGCATCAGAGATAGAAACTTCATTATCTATGTCAGGAGGTTTCTCTATTTCGGGTTCACTAGGAGCATGTGAAGTCTCTTCTTTTTCTTTTTCTTTTTAGAAGGACTAGGTGCACTAGTGTTATTTCTTTGTGAGCCTTGTTCAATTCTCTTTGGGTGTCCCTCAGGACAAAGTGGTTCCTGAGTCATTTTACCTCCTCTAGTTGCAACTCTAATAGCAAAGTCATGCATATTATTATTCATTTCATCAAGTAACTCTCTTTGAGATTTAGCAACTTGTTCTAACTGAGTTTGAACCATAGAAGCATGTTTTCCAACACCTCTAACACCATTTGAAATTTTAAATAACAAATCACTCAAGCGAGCAATCATATCAGAATTATATTTCAGTTGTTTCATAACATTTGCATTGAAGTGATCTTGCTTTCTAATGTAGTTTTCAAACTCATAAAGGCATTGGCTAGGATGCATATTGTGAGGATTATCATTATCATTGAACTTCATAAGAGAATTTACCTCTACCACCTTAGGCAGTGGTGGTGTATTAAGCCCATGTATTTCTTCAATAGGAGGTAAATTTTTAACATCCTCAGCTTTAATACCTTTTTCCTTCATAGATTTCTTTGCCTCTTGCATATCTTCAGGACTGAGATATAATATACCTCTGTTCTTCGAAGTGGGTTTAGGTGGTGGTTCAGGAATAGTCCAATCATCATAATTTTTCAATATGTTATTCAATAATTCTTCAGCTTGTCCAACAGTTCGTTCCCTGAAAACACAACCAGCACAACTATCTAGGAAGTCCCTAGAAGCATTGGTTAGTCCATTATAGAACATATCAAGTATTTCATTTTTCTTAAGTGGATCATCAGGCAAAGCATTAAGTAATTGGCAAAGCCTCCCCCAAGCTTGTGGGAGACTCTCTTCTTTAATTTGCACAAAGTTAAATATTTCCTGTAAGGCATCTTGTTTCTTATGAGCGGGAAAATATTTTTCAGAGAAGTAATAAATCGTATCCCGGGGACTACGCACACAACCAGGAGCAATAATATTGTACCAAGCTATAGCATCACCCTTTAATGAGAAAGCAAATAATTTAAGAATAAAGTAATAGCAAGTTTCTCATCATGAGTAAAACGGGTGGCTATGCCATTCAACTTAGTAAGATGTGCCACAACAGTTTCAGTTTCATAACCATGGAAAGGATCAGATTCAACCAGAGTAATTAACTCTGGGTCAACAGAGAATTCATAATCCTTATCATCAATAAATATAGGTGAAGTAGAAAACTTAGGATCACATTTCATTCTAGCATTCAGAGATTTTTCTTTATACTTGTGTAGTAATTTCTCTAGATCATCTCTACCATTACAAGCAAGAATATCTCTAGTTGTTTCTTCACTCATAACATAACCTTCCGGTACCTTAGGCAATTCATATCTAGGAAGGCTAGTTCTAGTAGGTGTTTTAGGAGATTCGGTTTCAAGCTCATCATCAGATTCAACAACATCATGTTGTATAACTCTAGCAATTTTTTATCAAGAAATTCACCAAGTGGCACATCATCATCATTAAGCAAGGTACTTGCATCATCATAAGAATTATCAAAGAGAGAGATTAGCATCATCGATAACTTGCGACATATTAGAATTAATAGCATGTGGTGGTGTTGCAAGTTTACTTATAACAGAAGGTGAATCTAAAGCAGAACTGGATGGCGGTTCCTTACCTCCCCTCGTCTTTGAGGGAAATATCTTAGTCTTAGTGTCCTTCAGATTCTTCATAATGATAATATGATAATAATCCCAAGTGACTTAACAAATATAGCTTTGCTCCCCGGCAACGGCGCCAGAAAAAGGTCTCGATAACCCACAAGTATAGGGGATCGGAACAGTTTTGTAACGCCCGGATAATCAAGCTCAGTAATCCCCTACTAATGATGCCAGGTCATCACATTACGGTTGCTAATCCTTACTTGATCCAAATCTTAGCTCAAACTCAAATTCAAATGAAAGCCCAGAATTCTGATTTCTCAATCACGTAACATAAAATGTTCTAACTGTGGAAAATATTCCATAAATACTTAAGGTGGTGACCCAACACTTTTGGAATGTATTTTAATGCTCTTTTCTGAATATAACAGTAGCTACAAATAATTATTAAATGCTTTTAAAATTATAAAAATGCTAAACTATTTTATTTAAACCTCAAACTAATTATGTAGTGGCATAATTACTAATGCTAATTTAGGAGTTAGTTATATATTTTATAAAACTAAGAATAAAATAAAAACTAAAACTTAGAGGCAATAAAATACAAAAAAAGGGGGGAGCCCCCTGTCTGTCCTAGTGGGCCTCGGCTCACCCGGACCAGCCGGCCCAGCTCCCCCTCGGTCGCCTTCCACCTCGCTACAGGGGAAGACGACCGAGCGAGCGCGTGCTCCCGCCGGACCCCATTGCCGGCAAGAACGCGTGAGGGGATAAGGGCACTCCGACGCCACGGTCTCCCCTCCCCCACCTACCGCCGCATCCACTCGCCCACTCGCGCATTGTCTCCCTCCTCTCGCTCGCTCCATCTTCCCCACATTGGCTGAGCGCCATCGTCGGCGTCTCCACCTTGATTCCCCGGCCACCAGCCGCCCCGCGCCGCCCGGAGGCATCTAGGAGGACTGTCGTCGTCGTCCGCGTTGATTCCCCCTTCGGTTCGAGCCCGGGATCACCCCTTCGCCGGATCGGGTGGCTCCCTCCGCCTCCGCAATCCCGTCACCTCAAGTCGTCGCGCCCGGTCATCCCCGGCCCCGTACGAGCTCGCCATCGGCCCTCCCGAGGTGAGCAGCACCGATCCCCCGCCTTTTTCCCTAGTTCCCGTCGACGTAGCGACCGCCCCATGACCTCCGTCATCCATGGCCGCTAGAGCTCCACGTCCACGCGCGCCCGCATACTGTTGCTGCTCCTGGACGCGCCTAGCATGCCTAGCTATGCCTACGCACGCGCACCAGTGCGCCCAACTGCTGCTCCTTGTCGTTGTGCTCGCGTCTCCTGTTGCCCAACTCCTACTGCTCTTCGCTGCGCCACGCCGCGCCGCAGCCTCCCAGCACCCGCTTGCCGCCGTCACCGCCCGCCCCTGCCTGCGCTCTCCCCTCCCCCCACCTGCGCCATGGCGGCCCTCCCCGGCCGCTCCCCTGAGACCCAGGGCCACGCCATGCGCGCACTGGCCGCGCGCCGCCCGCTCCTGCCTGCTGCTGCCGCAGCTACCGGCGCGAAGGCCACGCCAATCCCTGTGCCACGCAGCTGCCCCTGCGCTCGCCCCGCTACCGCCCCCTGCCGCCGCCAGCGCCTGGCCGCGCCTACCAGGGCCGCCGCCGCCCATGGCCTCCCCCTGTTCCTCGCCCTTTGCCGGTGTTGAGCGAGGCCGCCGGCGCCTTGCGCCCGCGCGAACCCAGCCGGCCCCATGCTTCGGTTAATTAGCATGCCAACCCCCTCGTAATTAATCAAATGGCCCAATGACTGATGGGCCCCACCTCTAATTATCCTTAGATAGTTAAAGTTTAATCCGTGTCCATGACACCCGGGACCCGCTGAATAGTGGTAGTTGACCAGTCAATCATTGACCAGGTCAACAGGGCCTTGGACCCCACCTGTCATACCCACTGTATAAAATGCTGGGTACACTTCTGTGTACCCATAGCATTTTATGTTTATTATTATTTTTAGTTAAATCCAGAAAATTTTAGAAAACCTTTAACTCTTTAAAAAAATCATAGAAAACAAACCGTAGCTCGGATCGAAAAACTTTGTACATGAAAGTTGCTCAGAACGACGAGACGAATACGAATACGCAGCCGTTCGTCCGCCACACATCCCTAGCATAGAGAACACGCAACTTTCCCCTCCGGTTCATCTGTCTGAAAACGCGAAACACCAGGGGATACTTTCCCGGATGTTTCCCCCCTTCGCCGGTATCACCTCCTACCGCGTTAGGTCACCCGGCACATCTTATTGCCATGTTATGCTTTGTGGTGCTATGTTTGCTTTATATTTATTGTTTCTTCCCCTCTTCTCTCCGGTAGATCCCGAGACCGATGTTGCCCTTGTGATCGACTACGCCGACGACGACCCCCCTCCTAGCCAGAGCAACCAGGCAAGCAAACCCCCCTTGAGCATTCTGATATCGCCCATTTCCTTCCCTCTCATGCTTGCATTAGAACTGCTACTGCTTTATGTATGATCCTACTCTGATGCATAGCCCGTTTTTGTTACCTGCTTTCATACCTTACCTGCTTATTCTAAACTGCTTAGTATAGGTTGGTTAGATATCCATCAGTGACCCCACCTTGTCCAAGTTGCCTCGCTTTATGTTTGATGACTCGATCAACGTAATCGACGTCCAGGCCACGACACCGCACATCACCCCCCCTAGTTGTACGACTCTGCATAGTTACCATCGAGTGTCCGAGGGTGGAACCTCTTACATCACTCCTGATGAGGTCTCCATAGCATAGCTATATGGTCGAGGTCATCGAGGGTGATTTCCTCCTTAACCACTTCTGTTACGGCTCTGTCGTGCAACCCATCAAACGTGAACCTCGAGGGTGGATTCTCTTACGTTCACCTTGATGACAACATCGAGTGGAATTCACCGGGGGTGATTCCTCGGGTTTTCCCTTTGGTGTTAGACACACAGTTACTATGGTTACTATGACTTTACACTGAACCATGTTACTAAAGATGGGTCACCCTGAGGGGTACCCGCATGACTTAATAGCGAGTGATGTGGAGTCGGGTTGACCTGGAAGGTTGCCTCCGAGATACTTACGAGGCGTGGCCGGGCATTCTTAGCCCTTGACGTAAGTACTCGAGACGAGGCGACGGGGTCACATTGATCGTGAGTCTCTGCTCGTTACCGCGTTCCTAATCCACTACGATTTGGATATTTGATCCGAGGGGCCTCTGGCCTAATAGCACTAACCATCACGTGGGCATAGTAGGATGTTCTGCGTCGTATACATCAGCCGAAGCTTAATAGACGTAGCGAGAGCGGCGCGCGCCGGTTGGACTGCGTAAGCTCCTGCCTTGTTGAAGGAGGTAGCTAGGTCTGCTCACCGGCCGCGTACGCAACGTGCAGGAGTTCCCGGGAGATGGCCCATGACCCCTGGGGGCATAGGTTTAGTCGGCATGCTGGCCTCTCTATTAGCCTAGGTCGGGTTGCGGCATATTGTTTGGCCGAGGCCGGGCATGACCCAGGAAAGTGTGTCCGGCCGGAGTTAATCGAGCGTGGTGGGTAAGTTGGTGCACCCCTGCAGGGAAGAAAACATCTATCGATAGCTGTCTATGTAACGGACACTTGGAGTTGTATCCCGATCGATACAACTAGAACTGGATACTTGCGATGAGAACTGATGATGATGAGACTTGGATATGAGATGATAACTGGATAGTATGGCGCTGGGATTGCTTTCTTCGCATGGAGTCGAGAAAGGATCTCTGACGAGGTTGATAACTCTACTGCTACTTTACCTTATGTTACTCTACTCCCTTCCTGTTGCTGCAAGATGGTGGTTTCCAGAAGATGCTAGTCTTCGATAGGCTAGGCTTTCCCCCTTCTCTTCTGGCATTCTCCATTTTAGTCCACAGATACAACCCATTCCTTTGATACAGATGCATACTTAGTTTAGATCTGATGTAAGTCTTGCGAGTACTTTGGATGAGTACTCACGGTTGCTCTGCTACTTCTTTTTCCCCCATACCCGATTGTTGCGACCAGATGACGGATCCCAGGAGCAGACGACGCCACTGATGACTACTACTACCTGGAGGATGCCTACTACTACGTGAAGACCGCCGACGACCACTCTTGTGTATTCGAGCCCTCGAGGCCCCTGGCTTGTAATATAAAGCTTGTATTATTTTAATTTGTGTCTAGATTTGTGTTGTGATATCTTCCCATGAGTCCTTGATCTTGATCGTACACATTTGTGTGTATGATTAGTGTACGATTGAATCAAGGGCGTCACAAGTTGGTATCAGAGCCAACTGCCTGTAGGTAGCCCCCTTTCCCACTCCTTGGCCGAAGTTGAGTCTAGTCACTACAAAAACTTTTACTAACATGGCTGTGAGCCTTACGGGCCCACGTCGCCATTTGGGTGGTATTAGGATCTTTTATTCCTTGTCTATACTCTGGGACTCTGATCTCTCTTCTATTTGGGTTAAAAGGTTTTCCTAACTCTAACTCTAGGTTCTCGTAATTACTTCCTTCCGGAGAGCCCCTTATTGCAGATGATCGCCTGTTGCACCAGAAGATTCCGAAGATACTCTCTGATGTTCTTTCAAGACTTTGTGCCCGTTGCTTTTGTGATTCCCTACCCCTAAAATACCCCTATGGATAAATACATACACCCGTCGTTCTTACTTTTATTCCAAGTTGATCTTGTTATTACAAGATACCCCGAACTTCTCTCTAATGCTCTGAGAAATGTTTGTGCATACTGCCTTGTAGTTCCTTGTCGCCTGAATACATCTACAACTTAATCCTCACCCTCACCGAGGATTTGTTTCTCCCTAGTTGTTCATGTGTTCACAAAAGTCTATGAAATGCTATTCAATCTTTCGAAAATCCTCAGCAAGCTATTTCTCTTGAAATTCTTGCTTGCCTGCATTATGGTTAACCCCATAAGTCTGGTAATCTTATTGGCATCCATTGTCATTATAATTTTGAGTCCATTGATTCAATGTGTTGCGATTGCTTGCAATCCTCAGAAGAATCTTAGAATTCTTTCCACCAGCTCAGACGCCATTTTAAACATGAGCTGGGTCTCGACCAATCAAATTGCCATCGATTGTAAACCTAAGGCTATTCTACCTATCCATCCCTAATCAGAGCATTGCTTCTGATCCCTTGTCTTGGAATTCATAATTCCTTTGCAATTGAACTTTGAGTTAGTCAGTTGTTTCTGTAATCCGATCTCCTTGCATTCTTTCTTCCTCTGGTTGGATATTGAGGCTCACATCAGATCCCTTGTGGACCACTAGACCCCCCTTTTTCGGATTTTATCAGACAACGTCCTTCATATTCAATAAGCTTGTAAGCCTTTCCTCGGATACATAATGCTTTTGGTAAATTGTATCCTCCGCTTTCTCACGCATACTCTACTACCGAGCTTGTGTTATTTATTCTCGAAATTTATGATATATGTTCCTAAGATGCCCCGATGGGTTGAACCTATGCCTTCCCTAATCTGTGTGAACTCAAAAGTTATGCGGATTATACTCTACTGGCTTTTCATCAGATATAATTTCAATACTACAACTTCATCAAGAGCGAGAAGTAAAATGAAAGGTTATGCATTGTAGAAGTGGGAGTCGACCCTGAACCTTTGTGTTCATGCCCACGGACACGATGTGACACTTATCATGAAAGCTTCTTGCAAGGATATTTAAATCATTTGAATAATTCTTATGGTATCGTAAATTGGATCCCTTGCAGTTATGGTCCCGGCCATATTTCCTCCTCGATCCCATTGGGTAAGTTAAAATTACTTATCCTCTGCAAATCATTTCCCCCGTCCAACCTCTACTCCGATTTACCTTCTGGCATTACACCTAGTACATGATACTGGGAAGCTTTATACCCCATCACATCATTCCTAGCCTGTTCAGCTATATTTTTATCGTGTCAACTTTTAACTATGTCACCTGGTCCTCCTTCCCGGAGCACAATTTTCAACGATGAGCTAAGCTTACGTCCATTTTCCTCATCATATCATTTCACCTTGAACAGCAAGCTTGATTTCGAGTTTGTGACGTACCAATGGTTCCAATAACCTTTTGCTTCATCATTCCTTTGACTTGGTGTCGTCGCTGATTGATTACATCTTCATGAAATCTCTCGACAAATGTGTCGTGATCATCATCATCCTTATGAGCTCTTCCAGGATATCAATCGAGTTCATGATGAGAAATACAATCCTTCCCCTCGATGATTTATGTCATCAACAACATTCTTGCCTTCCCCAACACAAACTTATTCATATAATTTTCGAATTACATCATTTTTGGCATGTCGATGGATTGTAGCTGAGCCCGTCGGCCACACCCTCATCTTTTCCCTGCTAAAATTGTATGACTTATTTTCTAAGTTGTTTCCGATGGATCCTTGGTGTATCCAAAGTCTGACCTTTGCTCGAAACCATGTCAATGCTATCTCGAAGCATGTCTGTGGTAATCCGATCTCCAATAAGGACATTGGAAGCACGATACTAGATTTTCTTCATCAATTATCCAAACACTGTTGTATGGGTAATGTCATGAATTTTCTTCCCCTTTACCTAAATGGTTTTATACTTCTATCCTGTCATGGATATCATGCTCTGCTTGTCCTTGGGAAGGATATACCCCTGAAATATGTGTTTAAACACATTTTCCTTTCCATTGTTCTGTTTAATCTGACAATTACATTTTCCTTTCCATTGGTTTGTTTAAACCTTATTGTGATCTATATTATATAAGCAGTAATATTTCCCTGCTTATGTAAACACCTCGTTGTATTACTCTGTCAGTAAGACCCTTTTACTATTGTTGATGACATTCTGGTAGCCACCGATGGATGAGAACTTTGCCTAATGGCCCACCTCGTTCAACGAGCAGGATAATGGTTCTCTTCGTCCCTCGCCCTTGGTACCAACGTTGTTGCCGACATAACTGACATGCTACCCTCTGACATGCCTTGCTATCATAACCGTGCAAGATGCCAGCACCCTTCCTACTTTTAACCCACATTGTGGGCCCATAACCCATAGTTCCACAGGATCGAAACCTGACTCTCCTATACATCCCTGTTTTCTAAGTTATCCCCCACGCTTGGCTTCGTATGTAATTTGCGAGCAACCTTCTTGTGATCTGTTCTGGTATCAGAGGCAACATTATTCTCATTGCTCCGAAACCCTTTCACACTCTGTTTCATACATTGAGCGCTTGTCTATCTGCTTGGGATTTCTTATTGTACTTTCTTACTTTGCTCTCGATGTTTTTCATATTTCAACTCGAGAGGTACTCATGTGTTCACTCATGGGATAACCCCTTATAGCATCCTATTGTTGTAGCGAGCTGACGACATCAATGTTATGGATCAACCTCTTCGATGAGAGCAACATGAAAAGGAGGACTCGTTAGAATTTCTTAACCAACTCTTCTCTCCTTACTCCACCTCTTAAATCTCGGGACGAGATTTCTTGTAGTGGAGGAGATTTGTAACGCCCGGATAATCAAGCTCAGTAATCCCCTGCTAATGATGCCAGGTCATCACATTACGGTTGCTAATCCTTACTTGATCCAAATCTTAGTTCAAACTCAAATTCAAATGAAAGCCCAGAATTCTAATTTCTCAATCACGTAACATAAAATGTTCTAACTGTGGATAATATTCCATAAATACTTAAGGTGGTGACCCAACACTTTTGGAATGTATTTTAATGCTCTTTTCTGAAGATAACAGTAGCTACAAATAATTATTAAATGCTTTTAAAATTATAAAAATGCTAAACTATTTTATTTAAACATCAAACTAATTGTGGTAGTGGCATAATTACTAATGCTAATTTAGGAGTTAGTTATATATTCTATAAAACTAAGAATAAAATAAAAACTAAAACTTAGAGGCAATAAGATACAAAAAAGGGGGAGCCCCCTGTCTGTCCTAGTGGGCCTCGGCCCACCCGGACTAGCCGGCCCAGCTCCCCCTCGGTCGCCTTCCACCTCGCTACAGGGGAAGCCGATCGAGCGAGCGCGTGCTCCCGCCGGACCCCATTGCCGGCAACAACGCGTGAGGGGATAAGGGCACTCCGGCGCCTCGGTCTCCCCTCCCCCACCTACCGCCGCATCCACTCGCCCACTCGCGCGCTGTCTCCCTCCTCTCGCTCGCTCCATCTTCCCCACATTGGCTGAGCGCCATCGTCGCCGTCTCCGCCTCGATTCCCCGGCCACCAGCCGCCCCGCGCCGCCCGGAGGCATCCAGGAGGACTGTCGTCGTCGTCCGCGTTGATTCCCCCTTCGGTTCGAGCCCGGGAGCTCCCCTTCGCCGGATCGGGCGGCTCCCTCCGCCTCGTCCTCCGCCATCCTGTCACCTCAAGTCGTCGCGCCCGGTCGTCCCCGGCCCCATACGAGCTCGCCATCGGCCCTCCCGCAGTGAGCAGCACCGATCCCCCGCCTTTTTCCCTAGTTCCCGTCGATGTAGCGACCGCCCCATGAGCTCCGTCATCCATGGCCGCTAGAGCTCCACGTCCGCGCGCGCCCGCGTACTGTTGCTGCTCCTGGCCGCGCCTAGCATGCCCAGCTATGCCTACGCACGCGCGCCAGTGCGCCCAACTGCTGCTCCTTGCCGTTGTGCTCGTGTCTCTTGTTGCCCAACTGCTACTGCTCTTCGCTGCGCCACGCCGCGCCGCAGCCTCCCAGCGCCCGCTTGCCGTCGTCACCGCCCGCCCCTGCCTGCGCTCTCCCCTCCCCCCACCTGCGCCATGGCGGCCCTCCCCGGCCGCTCCCCTGAGACCCAGGGCCACGCCATGCGCGCACTGGCCGCGCGCCGCCCGCTCCTGCCTGCTGCTACCGCAGCCGCCGGAGCGAAGGCCACGCCAATCCCGGTGCCACGCGGCTGCCACTGCGCGCGCCCCTCTACCGCCCCCTGCCGCTGCCGGCGCCGGCCACGCCTACCAGGGCCGCCGCCCCCCGTGGCCTCCCCCTGTTCCTCGCCCTTTGACGCTGTTGAGCGAGGCCGCCGGCGCCTTGCGCCCGCGCGAACCCAGCCGGCCCCATGCTTCGGTTAATTAGCATGCCAACCCCCTCCTAATTAATCAAATGGCCCAATGACTGATGGGCCCCACCTCTAATTATCCTTAAATAGTTAAAGTTTAATCCGTGTCCATGACACCCGGGACCCGCTGAATAGTGGTAGTTGACCAGTCAATCATTGACCAGGTCAACAGGGCCTTGGACCCCACCTGTCATACCCAATGTATAAAATGATGGGTACACTTCTGTGTACCCATAGAATTTTATGTTTATTATTATTTTTAGTTAAATCCAGAAAATTTTAGAAAACCTTTAAATCTTTAAAAAAATCATAGAAAACAAACTGTAGCTCGGATCGAAAAACTTTGTACATGAAAGTTGCTCAGAACGACAAGACGAAACCGAATACGCAACACGTTCGTCCGCCACACATCCCTAGCATAGAGAACACGCAACTTTCCCCTCCGGTTCATCTGTTTGAAAACGCGAAACACCAGGGATACTTTCCCGGATGTTTTCCCCCTTCGCCGGTATCACCTCCTACCGCGTTAGGTCACACCCGGCACATCTTATTGCCATGTTATGCTTTGTGGTGCTATGTTTGCTTTATATTTATTGTTTCTTCCCCCTCTTCTCTCCGGTAGATCCCGAGACCGATGCTGCCCTTGTGATCGACTACGTCGACGACGACCCCCCCCCCTAGCCAGAGCAACCAGGCAAGCAAACCCCCCTTGAGCATTCTGATATCGCCCATTTCCTTCCCTCTCATGCTTGCATTAGAACTGTTACTGCTTTATGTATGATCCTACTCTGATGCATAGCCCGTTTTTGTTACCTGCTTTCATACCTTACCTGCTTATTCTAAACTGCTTAGTATAGGTTGGTTAGATATCCATCAGTGACCCCACTACGCAGTCCCAGTTGCCTCGCTTTATGTTCGATGACTCGATCAACGTAATCGACGTCCAGGCCACGACACCGCACATCACCCCCCCCCCTAGTTGTACGACTCTGCATAGTTACCATCGAGTGTCGAGGGTGGAACCTCTTACATCACTCCTGATGAGGTCTCCGTAGCATAGATATACGGTCGAGGTCATCGAGGGTGATTTCCTCCTTAACCACTTCCGTTACGGCTCTGTCGTGCAACCCATCAAACGTGAACCTCGAGGGTGGATTCTCTTACGTTCACCTTGATGACAACATCGAGTGGAATTCACCGGGGGTGATTCCTTGGGTTTTCCCTTTGGTGTTAGACACACAGTTACTATGGTTACTATGACTTTACACTGAACCATGTTACTAAAGACGGGTCGACCCTGAGGGGTACCCGCGCGAGCTTAATAGCGAGTGATGTGGAGTCGGGTTGACCTGGAAGGTTCCCGCGAGATACTTACGAGGCGTGGCCGGGCATTCTTAGCCCTTGACGTAAGTACTCGAGACGGGGCGACGGGGTCACATCGATCGTGAGTCTCTGCTCGTTACCGCACGTTCCTAATCCACTACGATTTGGATATTTGATCCGAGGGGCCTCTGGCCTGATATCACTAACCATCACGTGGGCATAGTATAGGCGTTCTGCGTCGTATACATCAGCCGAAGCTTAATAGACGTTAGCGACTGAGCGGCGCGCGCCGGGTTGGACTGCGTAAGCTCCTGCCTTGTTGAAGGCGGTAGCTAGGTCTGCTCACCGGCCGCGTACGCAACGTGCATGAGTTCCCGGGGAGATGGCCCATGACCCCTGGGGGCATAGGTTTAGTCCGGAGTGCTGGCCTCTCTATTAAGCCTAGGTCGGGTTGCGGCATATTGTTTGGCCGAGGCCGGGCATGACCCAGGAAAGTGTGTCCGGCCGGAGTTAATCGAGCATGGTGGGTAAGTTGGTGCACCCCTGCAGGGAAGAAAACATCTATCGATAGCCTGTCTTACGGTAACGGACACTTGGAGTTGTATCCCGATCGATACAACTAGAACTGGATACTTGCGATGAGAACTGGATGATGATGAGACTTGGATATGAGATGATAACTGGATAGTATGGCCCTGGGATTGCTTTCTTGCAGGGAGTCGAGAAAGGATCTCTGGCCGAGGTTGATAACTCTACTGCTACTTTACCTTATGTTACTCTACTCCTTCCTGTTGCTGCAAGATGGTGGTTTCCAGATGATTCTAGTCTTCGATAGGCTAGGCTTTCCCCCTTCTCTTCTGGCATTCTCCATTTTAGTCCACAGATACAACCCATTCCTTTGATACAGATGCATGCTTAGTTTAGATCTGATGTAAGTCTTGCGAGTACTTTGGATGAGTACTCACGGTTGCTCTGCTACTTCTTTTTCCCCCATACCCGATTGTTGCAACCAGATGACGGATCCCAGGAGCCAGACGACGCCACCGATGACTACTACTACCCGGAGGATGCCTACTACTACATGAAGACCGCCGACGACCAGGAGTAGTTAGGAGGCTCCTAGGCAGGAGGCCTTGCCTTTTTGATCGATGTTGCTTTTGTGCTAGCCTTCTTAAGGCAAACTTGTCTAACTCATGTCTGTACTCAGATATTGTTGCTTTCGCTGACTCTTGTGTATTCGAGCCCTCGAGGCCCCTGGCTTGTAATATAAAGCTTGTATTATTTTAATTTGTGTCTAGAGTTGTGTTGTGACATCTTCCCGTGAGTCCTTGATCTTGATCGTACACATTTGCGTGTATGATTAGTGTACGATTGAATTGAGGGCGTCACAAGTTTCAAGGGTAGAGTATTCAACCCAAATTTATAGATTCGACACAAGGGGAGCCAAAGAATATTTGAAGGTATTAGCAGCTGAGTTGTCAATTCAACCACACTTGGAGATTAATTATATGCAGCAAAGTGATCAGTAGCAAAGTAGTTTGATAGTTTTGATAGTAGTAGCAGCAGCAATAGTAACAGTAACGGTGATAGCAGCAATTTTGTAGCAAGTGTAACAGTGATGATAGCAGTAGTAACTTAGCAGAAACAATATGGAATAATCGTAGGCATTGGATCGGTGACTTGTTGGATGATATTCATCATGTGACAGTTATAACCTAGGGCGATTCGGCACTAGCTCCAGTTCATCGATATAATGTATGCATGTATTCCGTAAATAGTCATACGTGCTTTATTAGAAGAACTTGCATGACATCTTTTGTCCTACCCTCCCATGGCAGCGGGGTCCATATTGGAAACTAAGGGATGTTAAGGCATCCTTTTAATAGAGAACCGGAACAAAGCATTAACACATAGTGAATACATGAACTCCTCAAACTATGGTATTCACCGGAAGAAGTCCCGGTTATTGTCACTCCAGGGTTACCGGATCATAAACGTAGTAGGTGACTATAACTTGCAAGATTGGATCTAGAACATGAATATAATGGTGATAACATAAACGGTTCAGATCTGAAATCATGGCACCCGAGCCCAAAGTGACAAGCATTAATCATGGAAAAGTCATAGCAACATCAATCTAAGAACATAGTGCATACTAGGGATCAACCCTAACAAAACTAACTCGATTACATGATGAATCTCATCCAACTCCTCACCGACCAGCGAGCCTACGAAGGAATTACTCACTCCCGGCGGGGAGCATCATGGAATTGGCGATGAAGAAGGGTTGGTGATGACGAAGAATGAAGATCCCCCTCTCCGGAGCCCCAAACGGACTCCAGATCTGCCCTCCCAATGAAGAACGGGGCTTGGCGGCGGCTCCGTCTCGTGGATCGCGACAATTCTTTCTCCCTGATTTTTCTCTCCGAAAATAGGATTTTATAGCGTCGGAATCAGGGTCTGCGGGGCCACCAGGTGGGGACAACCCAGCTGGGCGCGCCAGGAGAGGGCCCTGGTGGGTTGTGCCCACCCAGGGGCCCCTCTCCGGTAGGTCTTGGCTCCAGAAATTCTTATATATTATATAAAAATTCCTCGCAAAGTTTCGTTCCATTCCGAGAACTTTTATTTCTGCACAAAAACAACACCATGGTACTTCTACTGGAAAAAAGCGCCAGTCTGGGGTTAGTTTCATTCAAATCATGCAAATTAGAGTCCAAAACAAGAGGAAAAGCATTAGGAAAATTAGATACGTTGGAGACGTATCAATACCTATGACAAAGTATGACTCTATATGAATGCCTCTGGCATGTACCACGATGTGCAATGATCTAGCGTAACATGTATGAAAAATGATGAACGGTGGCTGAGCCACAACTACTATGTCAGCTATATGATCATGCAAAGCAATATGACAATGAATGCTCAATTCATCAAACGGAAGCGGTGGCAGTTGCATGGCAATATATCTCGGAATGGCCATGGAAAAGCCATAATAGGTAGGTATAGTTGCTGTTTTGAGGAAGATATAATAAGGCTTATGTGTGATAGAGCGTATCATATCACGGGATTTGGATGCACCTGTGAAGTTTGCACCACGTCTCGATGTGAGAAAGGGCAATGCACGGTACCGTAGAGGCTAGCAAATTGCGGAAAGGTAAGAGTGCGTATAATCCATGGACTCACATTAGTCATAAAGAACTCAGATACTTATTGCAAAATTTTATTAGCCCTCGAAGCAAAGTACTACTACGCATGCCCCTAGGGGGATAGATTGGTAGGAAAAGACCATCGCTCGTCCCTGACCGCCACTCATAAGGAAGACAATCAATAATAAATCATGCTCCAACATCGTAGCATAACGAGAGACTATATGTGCATGCTTTGGGAATCACAAACCTTAACATCAATATTCCTACTAAACACAACCATTTACTATAGTACCTCCCACATATTATCATCTCTATGTCGCAAAACTATTGCAAGGAATCAAACATGTCATATTCAATGATCCACCAGTTTTATGTAGGATCATATGACTAACCATGCAAATGAACAATTCCGGCTGACTCTCTAAATAGATATAAATGGCATAGATTTTAATTCTTTCTACAAAATACCATGCTCTAGTAAATATAAGTGAAGAAAAATATCATTCTTCAAATAATGGTTTTCTATGTGAAGAGAAACATGCAATCCAAACTTCAAATGATATAAGTGAAGCACATGAAGCATTCTATAAAGCCATACTCAAAAGATATAAGTGAAGTGCAATGAGAATTCTATAAACCAACCATGGACTATATCATACCAGCATGGTGCATGAAAGAAAAGTGAAAACTAAATGCAAAAGACGCTCCAAGATTCACACATATCACATGAACGAAACGAAACCGAAAACATACCGATACTTATTGAAGAAATATGGGATGCCTTCCAGGGAATCCCCAAGCTTAGACTCTTGAGTATCCTTGAATATTTACTTGGGGTGCCTTGGGAATCCCCAAGCTTGAGCTCTTGCCTCTCCTCCTTCTCCTCATATCGAGACCTCCTTGATCTTTGATCACTTCATCCACAGAAAACTCAACCGAACTTTTAGTGGCGGGGTTAGTGAATATGGCAATGAAATCCCATCATGTACTGCTGTAACATTATTGGATAATTATAAACAAACATTACCCACTATATGATATCATAATTCTATGGCCTCGAGTCAAGGAGGCTTCAACAAGAATTCAAACATATGCAAATAATGAAGCTATACATCAATCTGTGAAAACAGGATAGTCTGTAAAGATTTGAACATCCACCATACTTCTGTAAATCACAAAATTCTGAAAAAATTATGAAAAATAAACATGTTGTATATAAATACAGTGCAAAAGTTTCAGAACCATTTGACGTTCCAGTAAAAAATGTAAAATCGAACACTACAGCCAAAGTTTATATTTTGCACCGCACAAACCAACAAGCAATTTAAACATCCTAAAGGCAAATCTTGGCACATTATTTTTTAATATAATGGATTTGTATAAGGGGATAATTATTTCTATTGAAATTTTTCTGAAATTAAGATTCATAAAGTTTCCATGGGCATGAACAAAGTTCAAGGACGTCCCCCACTTTCACAATGCTCGGCTCTCTCACTTTCGCTTTTCTTTTTGTGAAGTTTTAAGTTCTCATCTGTATTTTTTTGTTTTTAAACTATATAAAATCACCCAACAGAAATAAAATGACTCTCTAAAACTTCCGGATTGTCTCCCCGGCAGCGCTTTCTTTAAAGCCATTAAGCTAGGCATAAAGTGCTCAAATAGTGGATCCACTTGGATCCCAAGGTATATCAAGCCAATTTAATCAACAATGATTTGTAATTTAGTAGTGAGCACAAGGCAACATATATTATGCAATGACGAATTCTAACTCTCTTCCTATGCATCGGCATGTCATAAAGAATGATTCATGTACATCAAGTAAAGGCCAATACATAGTATAAGCAGTTTCTTGCAATTTTTTCGTGTTGGAAACATAGAGAGGTGGAGATATAGTTCCTCTCTCATAATAATTGCAAGTAGGAGCAGCAAGCACATGCATATTATATTCATCAAAATCATCATGTGCGACCGTAAAAGGCAACCCATCAATATAATCCTTAACAAGAGCAAACTTCTCCGATATAGTGTAATTGGAGAATTCAAAAAGATAATAGGACTATCATGTGTGGGTGCAATAGCAACAATTTCATTCTTAACATAAGGAACTATAGCAAGTTCATCTCCATAAGCATCATTCATATTGGCATCTTGGCCACAAGCATAGCAAGCATCAAGTTTCATCAAAAAGGGATATTTCAAATGAATCAATGGGATCATAGCAATTATCATAGAATTCATCTTCGGTAAGAACGAAGGGAAATTAAATAATGTATGAGTTGAAGAGTTACTCTCATTAGAAGGTAGGCACGGGTAGCTAATCCTCTCTTCCTCTTCCTCCTTTTGTTCTTCACTCTCCTCATCATCTTTTTCATCCAATGAGCTCACAGTTTCATCAATTTCTTCTTCCATAGCTCCTGCAAAATATTAGTCTCTTCTCGGACACGAGACTTTTATCAATAAATTCATCAATATCAGAATTATATTTA